>NC_064578.1:39204005-39329005 GCF_937001465.1 Orcinus orca | reverse complement strand
GGGGACACTGCTTTTCACACACCACTCCCACATCGAGCCAGTGCTCTCTTCTACTCCTGGCCTGCCTCAGCCACCTCTAGTCCTTCCTGTGGGCTGCAAAGACTCACACAGCCTCACGTCCTGTATAATTAAATCAGAGCAGCCTCATGCCCATGGTTTACCACCACGCTATGGCATACCTCATGAAGCTTCCTTGGGCAAACTTAACGTGGAACTCAGTTTTCCTTCAAGCAGAATGGGGCCCCAGTGCTTCTACCAGCTCCCAGTCTCACCCCAGGCTGCTGGACTCTCAGACATGGACGGTAAGAAGAGTGATGGAAAGAAAGGCCCCGGTACCCATCCTCACAGCCACAGCTGTGATGGGCCTCCCTTCCAGAAGCTTCCCAGGCCACCCGGGGGTCTGCAATTGCAGTCCGAGGGTGCCACTCCATGCCCAGAGCGTGGCTTTCTGCGTGGTGCACCTTCTCACCACAAGCTTCTGGAGGCTGGGGGCCATACCTAACACCCTTGACTTCCCTGGGTGGTCAGTGAACGGCAAGCAAAGGGCTCTGGGGCCAGCAGTCACCTGGGGCTTGTCTAGGTCTATAGCCCTGGGAGGGTTCAGTTTGCAGGTGGAGCTGAAGGCCGGCCCCTTTGCTGGGCACTTCCCTGTCCAGAAGGTTGGGGTGCAGTGCTGTAGGCCCTCTTCCCCGAGGACAAGCTATGGGAGAGGCTTCACCCTTTCACTTATCTAATCAGGGTGCACCATTTCTCACCCTCCAGGGGCTGAGAAGGTGCTGGAAAGCAAAGCAGACAGAGCTCCTGTCCTCGTGGAGCTTGCAGTCTCATGGATGAATAAAGACATTAATTCAAAAATTACCCAGATAGCTAAATGGGGCGGTGATAGTATCTACAAAGGGGAAAAGCAAGCTACTTGGGGATCATACAGCAGACAGCCCCTTGAACACGTGGGCTACTGCCTGTTTTTCTCTTGTTATTTTCACCTACTGGGTAGAAATAGTCATAACACTTTAGCCTTAAGTATTCATATTTGGTATAATTTTACCTTCCTCTGACTTAAGGTGTTTAGATGGTTTCTCCTTTGTCTTATTCTCTATTAGTCTTTCAACCTTCCTCTTTCTTTTATTTCTCTTTGTAGTACCTTTTAAATATGTTTGCTTAAATCCTTTGTCACCGTTCTTTACACTTTAAAACTTGAGCTCTGTCAAGTTTTACCTCTTTTAAATCTCTAGATTCTGGCCCTCTTTATTGGGTATTTTGTTTTTAAAAATGTCTATTGTCTTACTAACTAGTTATTTTAAATCCTGTTATTTTTCATAGTATCTTTTTCAACTTTCCCTATTTCAACTTTTAAATTGTTCTCAATTTTTTCATCTATTTTTATTTGTCAATTTGCTTTCCGTTCATTATTTCATTTTGTTTTATGCTTATGTTTTGTAAGATACTGTGTTATATTTACCTTGTTTGCTCTCCGTAAGCGGAAGAGAAGCCTGGCCGAGGAGCTGTGCCCTCCCACCCCAGTGAGATCGCTTCCCCTCCCCTGCTTGATGCCTTTTCCCTCCCAATGTCCCGGAAGTTGCCTCTCTAGTTCCCTTCAAATGATGAGTGTCTCTTTTGATCCTGATTCTTGAAAAAACACCTCTGAGACTACTTAAGTAGCAGGGCCACAGGCAACAAACTCTTCACCGCGGCCGCCTCCCCCAGGTTCACGTTCATGTTTGGTTCTCTAGCAGAGTTCTCTGCACCCAGTTGTGCAGATGTGAGGGGAGGTTCCCACTGGAGAGAGACCTGCCTTGTAAGGCGTCTGGTCTGAGGTAGGAGAGGGGCAGGGCCCAGTCCCACCGACCAAAGCGGCAGAGGTGGGCCCTTCCCTTGGGGCTGGCCCTCAGGGCTGGCCAAGGATTATCCACCACCGGGCTTTGTTCCGGTCCCTTTACCTACAACATGAGTAGCTTCCTTGTTTGGCTTTGGTTTTACCCGACCATAAAACTAATACACGATCATTGCAAAAGGTTATAAACCAAAGATATATGTAAGGAAGGAAAATGTCAGTCTTAGTGCTAGACCCTGAGACAATCATTCTTAATGTTTTGTTTTATATCCTTTCAGAATTTTGTACGAAAAAATGCATATTTAAATATATTTTCATTTTTACCAAAAAAAAAAATCCCACAGAAAATCATATTATACAAGTTGGCTTTGTAATCTGCTTTTGTCACTTCATAACATATTATAAATATCTTTGCAAGTCAAAAATACAAACCTATGCTATCATTTTCAACAACTGCACAGGATTCCATAGTAAGAGAATCATAGTTTCCTTAGCCAATTCCTTTTTGAAGTGCATTTAAATTGTTTCCAAAATTTGACCATTATAAACTGAGCTGCAATAAATATACTTGGTCAAACATCTTTGATTATCTGATATCTGAGATAAGATGGATAGATAGATAGATAGCTTAATCTTTGCTGATACATATTAGTAATTTCATAAAAGAAGAATTACTAAGACAATGAGTAGACATTTATTTGGGGGGCTTTGACATGTTTGCCTAATTACTCTCTAGAAACTTTGTGTAAATATAAACACCTACTGGCAGACTAGAGAGTGATTTCTCCCAACCCTACAGCAAATACTCATTGTTACCAGTCTCATAAATTTTTGACAGTCTGAGGAGCAAATGCCTAAATATATAATCGAAAACTATTTTTAACTGTTTTCTTTGATTGCTAATCAGGTTAAAATATTTTCATACATTTATTGGCCATTTGTTTTCTTCTTCTGGGACCTGCAGGTTCCTACTTTGAGGATTCTGTAACATCCTCGTTAGAAACGGCACACTGGTTAGGACTTCTTTAAGTCTCAGCCTCAGCGGCAAAGTGGAAATAACAATAGAGATGCAATCTCTGTGAAGGCAGCATCTGTAACTGTGGAGCCTAGAACACAACTGCCAGAACTCAGATATTCAGTGAATATTCGCTGGAAGAAAAGAGGAAGGGAGGGAAGAGACAGTATCTACCTTATAAAGCTGTGGAAAGGCAACGCTTGTAGAATGTTTTGTTCACTTCCTGACACATAGTAAACACTGAGTCTGGGCTCTTAGGTGGGCATTTTTTTCCTTTGGTTGGGGTACTATCTTCGTTATTGATTTGTAGGAACTCCCTCTACACAAAGAATATTAAATTAATATTAAAGAATATCCTTATCAGTCAAATTTCCTAACTGGATTTTCTTTTAGCTTTAAAAATTAAAAAATAGGCTTTTTCCTAAATTTAAAAATAATATGTGTTCATTACCAAAAAAAAAATCCTGACACAGAAATATATTTTTACATTAATACAAATTATCCTCAATCTCACTGCCCAGTTGGCCTGCAGAGAAAGAAAGAGAAGCCAAAAAACAGGGAGACGAGAGGTATGGGATCCTTTGGCCCAGGGAGTGGAGGATGGGAAAGTGGCCATCTCTCTGCCCACTGATGCCCACAGGTGCCTGACCGCAGTCCATACATGGTGAGGCCATGCTCCGCCGACCTGGCAAAGGGGTGATGAGGGGCACCTGTATTCCTCAAATTCTCCTTTTTTGCTAAAGCAACTTTGAAAACATTTCTATTATTTGCACAAAGGATGTGGATGAAGATACTCTCATAATTTTCCATAAATGGAATCATAGTCTACCTGCTGTTTTGTAGCCCACTTTTCATTCAACAATATGTCGTGGGCATCTTTCCAAGTCAGTAAATACAGGTCAGCCTCACGTATTTAATGGCTGCAAAGATTTCCTTTACTGTTCTTTGATTATTGACCATTTGTATTTCTTCTTCTCTGAATTGCCTGCACATGTCCTTTGACCACTTTTCTATTGGAGGATTTGTCTTTTCCATATTGATCTGCAAGAGCTTTTTGGTTTGTACCAGGAATATTAACCCTTTGTCTATCACATATGTAGCAAATATTTTTTCACATGTCGTCTTTTGCATGTTATGGTCTGAGAGATATTTGTGTATGTGTGTCTGTGCGTGCCCATGCATGCATGGGCATGCACACTGCTTAGAAGTATTTAATTTTTATGCAGTTAAATTCATTCAACTAATATTTATTGAGTACTATAATTTGCCAGTACTATGCTCAGTGAAGAAGTGGTAAACTCTGCCAACCTTTACTCTTAGAGTTTCTGGCTCTGATGTTATGATTAGCAAGGGTGTCCCCTCCTCCACAATTATAAAAATACTGACATTTTCTTCTTGGCCTAAAGAGTGAGTTAGAAGTCTAATTTAAAAAAAAAAAAAAAAAAAGAAGAGTGTTCCACGTCCCTAAACTCATTCACTCACCCCAGGGATTTTACACCAATGCCTCATACTCCTTTGCTGCGTGATACCCATAGATACAGAATTCTGCTGTTCAGCCTACACCCCCTCTGTCTGCTTTAGCCGCCATAGGTACATTTCACATCCTGTCCTTTCTCCTAAGAACATAAAATATCTTTTTTTTTTTTTTTTCGGTACGCGGGTCTCTCACTGTTGTGGCCTCTCCCGTCGCGGAGCACAGGCTCAGCAGCCATGGCTCACGGGCCCAGCCGCTCTGTGGCATGTGGGATCCTCCCGGACCGGGGCACAAACCCGTGTCCCCTGCATCGGCAGGCGGACTCTCAACCACTGCGCCACCAGGGAAGCCCAACATAAAATATCTTGAGAAGACCTGGGTCCTTGTCATCTATGATGTGACGAAGAGTCTCTCCCATGAGACCTCCTGGCTGCTCTCCAGAGAAGGTTGTCTCCCCCTTCGGTGGACTTGGCCTGGCTGTTCACAGTTTGATCTCTCTTACCACGCACCATCTCCCATGGGGGACCTCAACCCTTGACCATCCTTACCCCAAGTTTAAGGGTATCTACTCCACTCTCCCTGGTGCTAGCTAAAGAAAACGCTTCCCACCTGCATTCGCACCGGCCCCGCCCTTGTCCAGAGGATGCAGACCCACCCGCCACCAGGAGCTGGCTCACTGTGTTGGAATTTAACTTGCAGCCTCTTCTCATTTAGCCTCCCACTGAAACTAGCCAACCTTCACCTGCGTATGGCTCAAGGGAAGTGGCTCTCTTCTCCCTGCAGCGTATATAACACCCAAGGCATTTGGCCAGGTGGGTCCTTCAAGCAAAGATCTGGAGATGTCAACTGGAGCTGAAATATTATTGTCTAGTTACTGAATAAATTCAACCCTTCTAGACTTCACTTTCCCTAAAGCCCTCAGCAGTCTCAAGGCATCTCCCCTGGACCCACACCTCTGTGATCCCAGGGCACAAATGACTTCCCTGAAGGATCTGAAACCAAATAAAATGCCACTGGGGGGGATCCTCAGAAGGTCTGCGCAAGACACAGAATTATTGTGAATCAAATTTTATTTTCCCACTGACTTACACAACTGTTTTAGGGATACGTTATCCTCAGTATTGACTGGTCCTCAAGAAGTAGGCTCTTCAAACACTTTACTTTTATAAAATGAGCTCCTGATTTCTCAGAGGATAGAGGAGACAGGGTCCAGGTCCATGAGAAGGGTTTAAGTATGACAGGGTAAACCAACACATAGAAAAGTGAAATGCAACCCACAGTGCCAGCAAAGACAGGAAGGAGGGACCCAGGAGCAAACACTATGAAGCTCTGTGCAGTGTACGCACCGGTTAAGAGCCTGATGTCAGATAATCCCAGGTTGAAGCAAGTGGCTGCCATTAGCTTTTAACTTTTAACTTCTTGAAGCCTCAGCTTCCTTTCCCATGAACTGGGAGTGACAACAGTGATACTTACCACTTAGGGAAGCTTTGTGGAGCACATGAGACAAAACACCCATAGGGCTTGGCACGGTATCCGGCACGTATTAAGCTTTCAGAAAATATGAATAGTGGCTGTTGTTGTTATTAGTAGTCAATGGATAATCCCTTGAGTAAGGTATGAGGGAGGGTGGGAAACTTTTCATAAAGTAAATAATCTGCCCCTAATACCCACTTCTTGCATCTGAGACGTAACCCAGGGCGAAAGGCTGAACCTTTGGTGACACATCCTGAGTAGAGCCCAAAGCACCAAGAGGAGGGGCACTAAAGTTCAAAGCCAGGGGAGCTCAGAGCACAGCTGGGAACACTCCCATTGTGCAGGTGGAAAAACCAAGGGTCTGAGTGAGAAAGGCCCACAGTAAGGTGGTGGCACTGCTGGGATCAGAATCCAAGGCCCGTGCCATCCCTCTGAGACCCATCCCACTGTTTCTGTATCTTGCTGAGATTCTCAGAGCAGGGGAAGACTTGTGTCGTTAGAGCCATTACCAGGCCTACAAGGAGCAGCCTTTCCTGAGGCTGTTATATTAACTGGAATTTGAGTTCACCCCAAGAAAACATCTATACCAAGGGAAATGATCTTAAATAATCTATGGAACTCTGTAGAGTTGTCTTAGCTGAGGCTGCTATAACAAAATACCATACCATATGGTAACAAAATACCATAAACTGGGTGGCTTATCAGCAACAGAAATTTATTTCTCACAGTTCTGAAGCCTGGAAGTCCAAGATCAGGGTGCCAGCACAGTCAGGTTCTGGTGAGAGCCTACTTCTTGGCTTGCAGAGGGCTGCCTTCTTGTATCTTCAAGTGGTGGAAAAGGAGAAAACTAGCTTTCTGGCTTCTTAAAAGGGCACTAATCCCATTCATGAGGATGCCACCCTCACAACCTAATTACCTCCCAAAGGCCCCACCTCCAAATACCATCATACTGGAGATTAGACTGCAACATATGAAACCTGAGAGGACCCAAACATTTGGTCCATGACATTAGTTGCTTGGGTACAATCAGCTGGCCCCAAAATGTGGGCTTGGGAGTACTTCCAGAAGGAATCCCACCTTGGCATTGGATTCTGAAGACCCACGGTGAGGGGGTCTGCACCCTTGGACCCATGGGTACATCTGTGGTCAGCCACAGGAGGGATGCTTCGCCTCATCTTCACTCTGCCCACCACCCTTCCTTCATTCCTGCCCACTGCAGCTCCTGGGCACAGACCTCCACCAAGCTCTTGCTGGGTGTGCGTTATCCAAGGCCAAGAAGAATTTGAGTCTTCACAGACCTTTGTCCTCTCAGGCTGGAAGTCAAGGAGAGCTAACAGAGGACAAATATCTGGAGAAGTCAAATGACTGCTTTGCAAAATTAGGATAATCACACGAAACTTTAAAAATGTGTAAGGCACATCATGTGTAAGTAAGTGTGATGTAAAGTCTAAGATCTGGATGTGTGAAGACAAGATATAAAGCCATCTTATTAAAACACTGTGACTTTCTAGCAGTCCACACATATATACACGTACTTACACAGAGCTATGTGTCTTTTATATGAACAGACAGGCCCTCAAAAAATGCACAGATACTGTATATAGAAACATGTTTTTCTATTGATTGTGATTATATAATTGGAGATGAGCTCTTCTGGGAAAAGAGGTGGTCTTTAAATACATCAAGCAACATGCAATAATGTAGCAATTTATTAAGATTACACATTTTAAGTAAAAATTAGAATTCTGTTTCAACAGCATTCAAGAAAAAAAAGAAGAAGAAGAAAAAAGAAGTACCAAATATGAGTGAAAATAGCCAGGCTTATTTTTATTCTTGGCACTGTAACCTAAAGGCGCCAATGAAAGCAGCAATGACGACTCAGCTGAACAGGATGGAGCAGGCTGGAACCCGAGTGGCCGGCTCTCCGCTCGCACGCCCAGCAAGCAGAGTGCCCCAGCCGGCAGCAGCAGACCTGGGGGTCTAACTGTGGGACCTGACCACTCTGAACCTCCCTCTGTAACATGGGAGCCCAGCACCCACCTCATCCAAAGGACCCAGACCACAGGACGTGGCAGCCACTCACCCTCCTATTTCTTATGCTTTCATCTTTCTCCTCAGCAGTTAATGTTTTCCTATAAGCCGAAGAGGAATGCAATTTCTTCTGTCATTCAAAATGCACAAGGAAATGAGAAACGGGGGCACACAACAAATGGACTACATACAGCTGATGGGGACACAGCTGAAAATTCAGTAAGTGAGGCTTCTGGGGGTGTCCATGGACTCTGACCCCTGCTTAGATCTCCTGTGTCGAGTTTCTGCATGACAAACATGGAAATGCACGCGCACACACACACACACACACACACACACACACACGCAGCACTGAAGTGGCTTCCTTTTGGAAAGCAGTCTCTTAAAATACAACGGCCCCGCCTAACTCAGCGTCCTGTGGCCTGTCCCGGAGCACCCTCTTGCTTTCCTGTTTCAGGCCACCCAAATCAAGCCCCACACAAGGCACAGGGCAGGAGGGCACTGAGCCCAGGGCTTCATCTATGGCTCTGTGAAAATGAGGGATGCAAAGTCACATTTGAGTGCCTTCACATTTTTTAAAAAAGGAAAAAAACGTGGGCTTAATTCAAAAGTCTCCTTTGGTGATAAAGATTACCATGTGACAATAGAGCGAGATGTGTCAGAAGCTGCCCCTCTCTCATCCATGCGGGATGCGTCCCCTGCCTGCTGGGTTATTGTGCATAAGGAATGACCCAGCCAATGGGAAGCCTATGGGTGGCTTATGCATGTTGTGATAAAATGTAAATGTACTAGAAAGGTCACCGGCAGAGTGATCATTACCATTGTGGAACTCTGACCAATTTGCCATTCAAGAGCATCATCGATGACTCAAGCCATTCATGGTGCCTCTTAAATACACACACCCGGGGGCACATCCACAACCGATGGGCATGGGGGCTGCCAGTGTCTCTCAGTGCCTGTGCGTCAGCACCTGCAGACGCTCCTTCCCTGGCATTTAAGGAGAGAGATGGGAGGGGGAGGATTGCCACTATGTCTACCTATTTGACCAATAATCCCCCGCCTTAGAAAGGGCATTTAAGCCTCTGAGCCGAGTTCCCCCCAGAGGGCCCCTGGCTCATTGCTCTGGGGCTGAGGCTGTGCCTTTTGGGGCAGAACACACTCACCCACACCCTAATATGGAAGGAGGCCCCACCAGCATCATGTTACGCAGAATAATGGCAGGACAGCTCCCCACTCCCATGGTGGTCTGGCACACCCATAAGGAAGGCACTTGCTCTGGGGCCAGCCTGGGACAGTCTCTGCCACGGGTCTCCACAGAGACCTTGAGCGCCTAGCACATTCAGAGGGCCCAGAACTGTGTCCTCTGAGCTCCCATCTCTACTCTTTTGCCTCCCAAATGTTGTTTACGACCCCCTAACTGCCCCTGCTGCCTTCCCCACACCTGCGGTTCCCAGAGCAATGCAGTGAGGGCTTTGTTCATTCAGTCAACGAATGTTTCACTCACATCCATTCTGTGCAGCTCCCTGTGCTGGTATTAATCAAACCGCAGCTTATTGCCCAGTATATGGACCATTAGACGTCCCCCTTCCCCACCTCAAGGAGGAAACACTAAGAGCCTAAAGAGATGTTTGTGAAGAACCATGGGCATTCCTAGGAATGACGTGTAGGCTGGTGGGGAATGGGGCAATGAGGGAGAGCTTCACGGAAGAGGTGGCAATCCAGCTGAGCCTTAGAAGATGGGTAGAAGTTTAACAAGTCAGGAAGGCAGAGGACATTCGAGAGAGAGGGGGAACAGAGGGTGTAAAGGGGCTAAGATATTCCCAGGATGGCCCAGGGCCCTTCACATGGGTGCAGAGTATGGGGCAAGGAACAGGAGAAACTGCAGGAAAGGTGATCCAAGCCCCAGGTTCTCCCTACCCCTGGAAACTAGATCCCAAGAAGCCTCAGGAAAGTGCACATTCCTGCCCTCCATAAGTTCATCCACCAAATATTTATTGAGTCCCTACTATGTGCCAGGCGCTGACAGTATCTTGCATCATTAAGGAAGCTGTGGTCAGTCAATAATAACAAAATTATTACTGCAATTCCTGATGCTTTTGTCTTCCCTTCCAAAGATAAGGCTCACTACCCATTGCTGAAACCATCACCGACACAGGTGGGCCCCCCTGTGCCCCACCTCAACGGGAGTCTCTGGCTGTAACTTCTTCTGCTTCATGTCTTGCTTCCATGAGCACACACGCTTCCTTCCTTACTATGACCCCACCCACTGCCTCAACAGTGAACTGCCTCCCACCCTGACTGGACCCTCGGAGCCAAGAGGATTTTAGTCGATCAGAGGCCCCCCCATGAAAAGCACCCTGGTCTGAGATGGAGTCAGGAAGCTGGTCCCAACTTCCTCTTGGCTCTGCAACCTCGGGCAGGTCCCTTCTGCCCCACCTGTGGAGGAAGGTATTTGCATTTCATCTCCCCATCATGATTCTATGATTTTATAAACAACTGCCTCTCTCTCCACTGGATACATCAGTGCACCTATTTGTTTGTTCAGAGACTAGCTTAGTTTCCTTCCAGACCCCTTCCCCATCCTCATTTCCTAGTACAGCACAGGATCCTACCACTGTCTGCTCATTCATTTATCCAACAAACGTTACTGAATGCTAAGTACCATAGGGAACGCAGCAAGCAGACAAAACTTCCTCCTCTTCCTGGAGCTCGTTACCTTCTTTGAACTGCCAGAAAGTCTTCACTCTGCATCTCACACAACATTACCTACACGATATAGCCGAGATCTCACTTGATTCTTACCTCCTTCTATGAGGAAGCATAGCAAAGAGTAAGCTCAATTAAGTAACACAGGAAGTACAAAGAATTTTCATAGTTTAACCAGTGCCCCAAATACTACCAAAAAAAAAAAAAAAAAAAACCTGAGTCAGGACCAACGTCTTCTGGATTTTGACCTAACTCACAATCTCACCTGCTGAACAGTTTTTGGCCATAATGTGTAATCACAGGAAACATCCATAAAACCCATTCCCACATGTTTGGTGGGGTATTGTTGAAGGGGTCTCTTTGAGCTCTGAAAGAAGATCCTTAAAAAGGCTCTAGGACTTCCTTTGGGCTACGCCTGCTCTTGTGCTGTGGGTTAGATGGAAGGATGGAAGGAAGAAAGGATGGAGAGGCAGTTGGAGCCATCCTACTCCTAGAAACTGAGCCCAGAGTCTGCATGGGATGAGTCAGAAGCATCACCACTGCCTGCACCTTAGAAGCCACCAGGTCAACTGCCACACTCTCCAGACAGCAGATGCATTCCAGTCTTGCCCAGAAGCCTTCAAAATACAACTTGAAAACTAGAAAGCACCACATGAAACTTCAAGGCAGAGAAAGAGGCCTGTGACTTTGCAAGGAGTCCAGTGCGCCCGGGGACAACAGCTGCCCCATGGTACAAACTGTGCATTTGTTGGGACACTGACATTTAGCTTTAATGGTACAGTCATAACTGCTCCTCCCAGGGCTCTACCAGTCGTCCCTGCTTCTCTGTCTGCCCTCTGTCTGTGCAGATTTCCAAGCCAATTCTGTCCTCAATTCAGAATCAAATATTCAGATTTTTCTAAACAATGCTTCCATATACAACTAATTATCCAAGTGTACCAGACCTTTTTTTTTTTTAAGAGTTTTTTATTTTAGCAACAAAGCTAAATAGGGAGAAAGAGTGAGGATGAGGAGGTAGTCAGAGCAACTCTGATGCCTTCGTTCTGTGCAGTTCCCTCTGTGGGTCTGGGAAGAGCTGCGAACTCCCCAGGTATGAGGAGAATCACAGGAAACCTGAGCTCATCCAATAACAGAGATGCTTAGCACATCACTTCTGCCTGATGCACAGCATCCGGAATTTCATGGAGCCTGGAGGGGGGACTGCTCAGCCAGGACCTGGTGCTGGGGAACGACCACTAAGAGTACTTTCAGAGACTTCACCACCATAATGCATTGCTCTTCCCAAAGCATCCAGGCCTTCTATGACCAAACATGGCCAAACTCTGATCTATTTCTGAAGGACAGGGGTGCTTTCAAATAACTCAGTCCTACCGCAAATGTAGCCAGTGATGTGACAGTTTGAATTTCTACCACCTGGATGCTCTAAAAGGTCCCAAATTATGGATTTGTTTTTCTTGTTTCTCTTGGTTTATGTCTCTAAAAAAAATGGGACTTTTAATCCAGCAAAGTTTGTCACATTTTCAATTTCTGTGCTAAGTAAAACAACAAAAAGTAAATTAGTGTTGCATATGTAATAGACATTAGAGAAAAGTCTGAAGGAAATTCTGTTAAGTCCACTGCCTGGTTACCTCGTTCTTAACGTGGGCATGCCTGTTTCTAAAGCAAAACCTTACATTTTCTCTAACAAAGGTCTGACGTTGACTAAAATGTCAGCTAAAGTTGCCAATAAATACTTACTCATGGCCGGTAACTGGGCAGGGAGGGGAGGTTTAGTTACACACATTTTCATTAGTACATATACAGAAGAGAAAAATCTTCTGGTACTTAGAAACCAAAGTCGTGACGGCTGCCCAGAACTATTTGCACTGAGGGATGGGCAAAAAAAAAAAAAAAAAAAATTAAAAAAAAGAAAAAAGAAAAAAGTGAGTAATAGCAAGGGAGATATTTAAGGAAAGCAATGATTGAACTTTAAAAAAATACTGCAGACTCAAAAAGCTGGCGGCAGACTGACTGCTATTTTAACCAAAGCTGCTGATTTCTGAGAGGTCTTCTGCTTTTACATATTTGTGTCTTGCAAATGTTGGGCATTATGGCGCTGAAATAGGTGTGGCTGACTCTGAAATTCAAGCTCACCGCGTCTGTGGTCCGTGAACCAGTCCTGACAGGGCTGGCTAGTCAGAAGCAAAACTGGCTAGTTAACGAAACTACCATAGTATATGCTTTATCTCCACCGCATTTAAAGGATTTACCTATCTATCCCGCTGCAGACCCACTCATTGAGTAAGAGCCAACAGCATATGATTGTGTTAATTAATCTGCTATTGTGAGTAAAGGAACAGCTGCAGTGGTCTCGTGGATACGTTGTCAAAAGAAAACAATGTAATGTTAAGCCTCTGACTGAATATTCTGTTACAAAGAAGGTTTATGAGAAGTTAAATTCATAAATCACAGATCATTTTTATAATAATAATAAATAATATCTGACCTTTAAAAGGAAGGTTTGAGTGTTCTTAATTTCGGCTTGAAATATGTTCTGATATATGATACCTAAGCTTTAACCCAATTCTTTGTTTTGAAAACAAACATTCCCCAGAAATGATGGGAAGGGGAAGGAGCAATAGAAATGACCTCTGACTATACGAGATCCCGGCCATTGTAATTCTAACAAAGATCAGAGCCCAAAATATCAAGTTAAAAGAAAAACTTGTTGGCATGCCTCCAATGTCTCCTATAATAAAAACGCAATTTCTAATACTATACAGAAATGGAGAGAAAGGGTACATTCATTATGGGAAACACACATATTATTTACATGGGCTTTATCTTTCTTTATGCAGATAAGGCACAGACAGCACTTTCTGTCTAATTAATACTCTATGTCCCTCCATGATCCAACTTGCCACCCCTACCGTCACCCAAAATACAACCAATACTCTGTGCCCACCCCTCTGTACATCTAGCCAGTTAGTGGGCAAGGCGAAGGGAAGTAGAGCCAGACAAAGAAATGAAACCTTGTGTTCCGGGGCTTAATCCAGGGCAATAAACGGTAGCAAAAGTCAGAATGAAAACCCAAGACTGATCAAGGAATATAAAGTTGAACTAGGGCTAAGGGGATTTTTAAAAGCATAACGTCTTGTATATCTCTGAAGAACACTCATCTTAAAAAAAATGCTGGGCTCCCGCAACAGACCTGGGAGAGGAGGCCCCTACACTTGGACACTGTAGTGCGTTCCTGTTCAGTGCAGTCTGGGGGACACGCAATGCTGACACTGAGATTTCCAGCACCTATTATTTCAAGAGAATTCTTGTAACTACATAGGCCTCAACAGTATCCAGTTTCCCTTCTCCCCCGTTTTTAAATGAAAAATCCATTTGAGAGAGAAGACAAACTGACTTAGGAATGCTGGGAAGGAGAGGGCAGGAGGCACAGATGAAGTGGGTCTGATCTGTGCATCCCTTCCCTTTGTTCTGGGAGATCACAACAAAGGGATGCTATTTTTAGCTACGGATTGGCATTGTATTACCAGGTATGTGTATCGACCTGATAACGGGAGAGGGGCTCTGGAGCTCCCCACCCAGCCCCCCTCCCAAACACTACAGTGCCATTTGCAGCAGAAGCCCACAAGCCCCAGGAAAGCAAACTTGGAAGAACAGTCTTAACCCAGAAAAATTTGCTAAACAGGAGATCGGAGGCCTCCTGGCTTATTCTGCACACCTTGTGCCATTGAAGGAACAATACCCCCAGAGTGCTAGTCTTTCTGAAAGGTGCTTCTCTTAGATGATATTTAAAGGAGTCTATGGCGAGGAAAATTATTATGGAGAGGTAATTATCCAAAATACCCTGCCTCCTGAGTCAGGACACGACTGACCATTTACTCTCAGGAAGATAAGCATGGTCACCTTGAAGCCACATCTCCTGAAGTTCTCTGAAACGCCCTGGTAGACATTCAAGCCATAGTTAAACACCCTTCTGGTCGGATGTTGCATATTTACCTGGTCCCCTGCAACCCACCCCCTGGTCTCCAGCGCCCTCTCACTTCTGTTCCCTGCTAACGCGCCGACCACAGCTCTGCTCCAAGAACAGCTGGGCCCTTAGTCACTGGGCTGGAGCGCCTAGCAAACAAAGTCTTCATTATTACCAACTTTTACATTGTTTCTTCCAAATCCAAATTTTTCACTTTAAAATTTAAAAGTCCTTTTCTTATACCAAAATAAAAACTCTTCAGTGGGCAATCCCGAATACTTGACATTTCCCAGTATTGTACCACAGCAAAACACACATAGACTTGGGGTCCTTAGGACATACTTAGGAGCGAGTGGCCTTTGAATAACAATGGTGCCTTATTCCTGCTTACAGGAAGATCACGTGGGAGGAGGAAGGAAATGCCCACGGCTGGCCAGCGCAGAAGCTTCTTCATCTCCGTGTTCAGAGTCATCTACGTGGAAAAGGGAGCCCACAGTGACGAGGGTGTGAGCACCATTTTCTCATCTGTAAAACGGAGATCTACACAATGATACAGAACCCCTCCCAGAGACGAAAGGGTCTGTATAAAGTAAAATGCTAATTTTGAATATTTATGGCTCTTTCGCCCTGTTTTAAGAAAACTTGCTTAATAGGATCTTCTCTCTAGTCACACCATTCCACAGCTTATCAAAAAATGATGAACAAAAAGATAGTGATCATTCAGCAACAAGAAACACTATGTGCTGGTCTAAGAAGCGGTCAGCTTGGTTAAAAAGTAAAATTGTCAGCAGTGGTTTTTATCCTCCCATAATCAGGTTTTTTCTTGCTGGCTCACATTCACTTGAGGCAAGTAAGATCCTTACAAACCTTCTGACCCGGTTAAAACACATTCTAGGTGTGTATATAGGAGAGAAGACTTCAAGAGAAGCATGTGGGGTGGGGGGCAGGTGGCCCATCACAGAGCCTGCGATCTGGAGAGCTTGTGAAACAGCCGGAGGACGGAGCGGCCTATGGTCAAGATCAAGTTGGAGTTTACTCTTCTTCTTGAGCCTCTTAAACAACCTTCCATGTTTTATTCACAAAAGTATGCCATATTTGCTGTAGAAAATTTGGAAAATAGGGAAAGGTATAAAAAAAGAAAATGAGAATCATTTCTGATTCTACCACCTGACTCTGACTATGAATAACACTTTTACATGTTCTTCCTATCCTATTTATTTAAATATGATTAATATACATTTAAAATAAACAAAATAGAGATTCCACGTAGTTTCATATCCCATGTTTCCTCTTAACATAAGGTTACGAGTATATTTTGAAATTATTCTTCAATACCTGATTGTTTCTGGCTACAGAATGTTACATCACAGGGCTGCAACTTCCTTCATATTTCTGGTAAAGGAGCCCCCCATGAGAGAGGGGCCTTGTCCTCTTTCAGGTTTGGAAGACAGTCTTGCTGTTACATTTTTTAGCAACCCCAGGTTCCGAAAGAGAAATTCAGCTGTGCGTTTGAGGTTCCCTGCTCCAAGGGGGCCGGCCTGGGTGATACCTTGGGGAGGCCAGTGCGCATTGTCCTGATTTTCCATGATCTATTTGTCAAGAAACCTCAGTTAGCAGCCCTGGCACTTAATGAGACTCAAATGCTGTGGAAACTGGAAGTAATGTATAAAGCGAAGAACCACACCAATTCAACGTAAGCTGAATTTAAGGGTACTATAAAAAGCCAGAGGCCAATCTCCAACAAAAAGGAGACATCTTGCTAAAAACCACATTAGCAGCAAACACAAGCCCTGGCCACTTACCTCCTCCAAGGGGAGAAGGGAGCAGGGGAGGCTGTACATCTGCAGCCCAGAGCTCACGTCGGCGGCACTGATTCTGTGGGCACATCCCACTCCGCCCTCTGCCCCTGCTTTCTTCCTTTCAGACAGGGGGAGAATGAACTCCACGTGGAAGTCTCTATGTGATTCCACACTGGAAAGGGTCTGCTGAGACTCTTGGATTGAAAAAAATAGCTAAATGATTTTCCTTTTTTGAATCTTTAAAATTAATAAGACGACTTGCCCTGTGTGGAATGAAAGAGATCACATCTCATCATGAAAGGACTAAGGGAGAAAAAGAAAACATTTCCAAATTCCAGTGATCAGGAATTAATTCAAGAAGAGCCCCACAAAGTAGCTGGATGTAATGGGCACTTTCTGAAGCTGGGCTTAGGGGAGTCCAGCCACCTTCCAGATCACTCTGCAGAGAGCAGGCCTCTGCAAAACTCTGAAGGTCGCTGACGTTGTCAAGACCAAGATTAAAAGTAAAGGAGGCACTCAATGTGCACACTAGCTAGCATTCTACAGACCTATCTGGGACCAAGCCAGGTCTGTCTATTAGAAGACCAGGTAGGTCCAGTGATGTTCACCCAGACTGGAAAGGAATCTGTAATCAGATGTCAGATCCCATGAAGAAGAACCGAACAGGACTCAGTAGCAGACAGAGAAGTGATGTGACCAAAAACGGCTACCTGTGAGATGCCATGCTCCCAGCAGAAGCCCTCAGTTCACTGGGTAATATTTCTGGAGCGAGTTGCATCCTGATATTTTAAGCTGAGAGTTTTATTGCTGCTGAAACCATACAGTTGAAAAGGAAATTGAACAGCCTTCTCTCTAAATCATCTGATTTATAGAAATTGAAATTGATTCATATAATTGGAGACCACTAATTATAGGAGTTGAAGAAGAAAGATTGTATGCCAAAGTTCTAATTGCTGAACTATCAAAGTTAGTCAAGATTTGTTTCAGGGAATGGGAAAAAATTGTCATTTTCAACAGAATGCCAGGGAATATGATCATTATGCTGGTTTACTGACATGTCTTTGGTCCTCACGTAAGGTTCTCTAAGAACAAAATAGTAAGTTGGACCTTCATAAGATGTGCCAGAGGGTTGGTTTTTCTAAATGTTTTTTACTATTATGAGAGGAATGCTATGCATTATAAAATATATGTGTGAGAGAGAGAGAAACCAAGAAGGCCCCACAATTTTGTGCCTAAAAGCCCCTCCCAGTAATCATTTCCACATCTCTCTTCCAGGGCTGTCCTGTGCATGTCTTTTCACCTGGTCACACTCATGGTCCACACTCAGTTCTGCTCTCTTCTTTTGTTCTTGTGCACAGTCCTGAAAACCATCATTTTAATTGACCGCACAACTGTCCATCAGGGAGATCTGGTTCCACGGAACACCCCAATGCCATACATTTAGCTCAATTCCCGTTTTAATTTTTGACATCTTAAATGATGCTATAATGAACATTTTCATGCATATAGCTTTTTCATACTTTGGATAAATTCCTTAAAATAGGTTCTCAGAAGCAGAATTACTGGGTCAACGGGTTTAACATGTTATTACTCCTGAAAGGTATTGACAAATTGTCTTCTACAGGGATTTCTACCGTTTAGAAAGTCACCAGCATTATTGGAAGTCCTGGTTCCCTGTATTTTCAGCAGCCAGGAGATTTAGTTTTTAATATTTGTTATGATTCAATAGACCAAAAATGGTAACTGATTATTTAAGTTTGCAATTTTTAAATACTAGATCAGATGATCCGTGTTCTTTATGTTTAGTACTTTTATTTCCTCTTAGGCCTTGCCCTTTATCTGAACCCAGAAAATGTTTGAGGAGCATTTGGTCAAGTAGACCAAAACCAGATAAGTGAGTATAGAAAGTGCAAACACCAGGAGTAGACTGAGAGCCCCTCTCACTTTCATGATGGAACAGTGTGTCGCCAGCCACCCCATAACGAGAGCGTGCCTTTACTGGGCTCTGAGCTGCATCCTCCACGCCCTCGACTTCTTTGAGCCCTTCTCCAGGCTGACAATACGATAAAAGAAGGCTTATAACATCTTCCTCTGAAATTTGATTTTGCTAATGAGGTAGACCAAATTAAGAAAAAAACCCTGAGAAAGTGACATTAATTTGGAACAGCTAAAAACCAACAATAGTTTGATTCTGCACTCTACAAACCTTACAGCACTTTACAAACAAAGTAATTAATCCTATAACAAAGAAGAGATATCATCCCCTCTTTCCTGAGTCCTGGAAAAATGAAGAGCCATTACATTGAGTTTCATAGTCTTTGCTAAGGAGACCAAGAATAGAACCCCCCCCACAAAAAAAAAAAAAGAAGAAAGGAAGGAAGGAAGGAAGGAAAGAAGGAAGGAAGGAAGGAATGGCGGAGGGAGGAAGGAAGGGAAAGAAAGAAAGAATAAAAGTCTACTGTTTGATGAATAGTCAAGCAAGGCATGCATGGGTCCTGCACAGAGGTGAGCCTTAAGAACACCTAAAAGGTGTCCCAGAGAAGCAAATCTATAGAGACAGAAAGTAGATTTGTGGTTTCCTAGGGTTGGGAGGAAAGGGGAGTTGAGGTTGATAGCTAAAGAGTACAGGGCTTCTTTCTGGGGTGATTAAAGTGTCCTAAAATTGATTTCGGTGAAGGTTCACAACTCTGAATATACTGAAAATCATTGAATTACATATGCACCTTACATGGGTGAATTGTATGGTATGTGAATTATATCTCAATAAAGCTATTACCAAAAAACAGATATATCTGGAGGCTTGGAGGAAACCACGTAATTAGGGAAAAGTGCAGGAGTACGTTGTTAGCCGAGGGAAAGAAAAAGAATGGGGAGCAACAGTTATGTGATATATTAAAGACCCAAAAAGAGAGGAAACACCCTACACAGCTGAATTTGGATTTCTGGAACATTCATTCATTCATTCATTCAACAAAGTAAATGGAGTGTCTCCTGGGTGATTAGATGTGAGAGGAGAGAGAAGAATAACTGTGATAAGGTATGGGGGGTACACTGGTGGATGGATGGATGGGTACCTCAGAGATCACCCCAGGCATCGCCCTCAACCCCAAGTGAAGACGGTTTCAAAGGAGTCTTCAAAGTGAGCAAGCAGTTAGCCAAGCAAAGATATGGGGAAGCGCTATTCCAGGTGGAGGGAGTGGAGCAGGCAAAGACCCAGAAAGATGAATGAATATTCACTCCCTGGGAGATCAGAGGAGTCAAGCCAGCCGGAAGCCAGAGTGTAGGGATGAAGGGAAGTGGCTGCAGAGACAGACCAGGGCTGGACCCCAAAGGCTCTCGTCAGACCAAGGCCTTTTTCTGGAGGACAATGGGAAACCCCTGAGCTGTTCTAGACTGGGAATAAGTGGTGGGATCAGATGTCTGGGGGTTTGGAAAACACTGGTTTGGACAAGAGAGTAGGCTCCAAAGAGACAGACCAGACAGAGGCCAAGAGTAAGAGGGGAAACCATGAGGATGTGAAATAAAGCCTTGCTGTGGAGACTACGGGATTCATTCAAGAGTTCTTGAAGAGGTGGAAAGACAGGCCCCATGGGGGTTTGCGGGGGAGCTAGCTGGCTACCTCCTGGGCTTCCAGCAGCTGACAGGTGGGTGGGGTGCTGTTCACCAAGCTGGGGACATAGGAGGAGGGGCCCGTTTGGGGGCAGGGTGTTCGGGACCTGCTGAGTGTGAGGGGCAGGGGGAAGTATGAGGGAGTGTGGCCCTGTCTGGAGGCCCTGGAGCAGGTCCTGGCTGTGCTTTGACATATTTCACAGAAGTGAGCAGACCACGTCCTCCTGGAGGCCAGCCCACCTCGCCCCACGTCCTGGCACCCTGGGACCCCCAGGCACGACAGAGACAACTCAGAGAGGAGGATGGATATGGGAGAAGCACAGGGATGCCCTCAAAGAAGAGGGTGGTCCACAAGGTCACCAGTTCAAAGGGCTGGAAATAGGACAAACACAGCACATTGACCAGAGCCTCAAGGTTAGGGCAGGGATGAAATCTATAGGATACGAGGTAGGCGCAGGGCTTCGCCGATGGCCAGGTCTTCTCAGCCCCAGGGAACAGACCTAGTCCAAAAGGTGGAGAAGTCTCTCACCCCTTGCTTCACGGGCTCCCATATGTCCCAGGTGGAGGCACGCAGGGGACTACATGGATAAGCCTAAAGGTGGGAATGCAGGAATGGTGGCCTTGCTACAGGCCACCCAGAGAGATGGGAGGAATAGGTGATTTAATTTGAACTCCCAGTTCAACCAGTCAGCAGGCTGGAGAAGGGATTGATAGGACCTTTCACTATCTGCCCATCCATTAGACCTATTAGCTGGCTAAACAGTCGGGCTTCAGACCTTATTATTATCACTGTCGTCTTTATTCATGGACAAGATCTTGGCTTATCTTGATGATAACTTCATTTTCCAGACTGTGGAGAATATAATTAGGGGGTTTTATTTTATTTTTTTTTACTCTAGATTTAGTTCTAACTAATGTGGAGGAACTAGTTAAAGCAGAAAAGACAAGAATCTTGGGCAACTACAATGATGTCATTTTAAATTCCCAATTCACTGGGTGGGGTAGGCTGAGCAGGACAGGGTCACGGAGATGGGGCAGTGGTTAGACAAGCACAGAGCTGGAGTAAGACAGACATGGATTCGAATCCAGGCTCCAGCCCTTCCTGCACTACACTGGAGGAATTACTTAACATCACTGAACCTCAGATCCCCACTAATACCTAGAGAATAAAATCAGTCCCCATATCATAAAGTTGCTTAAAGAAGCTTAAATCCGGGCTTCCCTGGTGGCACAGTGGTTGAGAGTCCGCCTGCCGATGCAGGGGACACGGGTTTGTGCCCCGGTCCGGGAAGATCCCACATGCCGCAGAGCGGCTGGGCCCGTGAGCCATGGCCGCTGAGCCTGTGCATCTGGGGCCTGTGCTCCGCAGCGGGAGAGGCCACAACAGTGAGAGGCCCGTGTACTGCAAAAAAAAAAAAAAAAAAAAAAAAGAAGCTTAAATCCATTTAACAAGTTAGCATACTGCCTGACATTTGTTAAAAACTCAATAAATGTTTGTAATTCATCCTTAACCAACATGTATTCTAAATTTTAGGATGTCAGGGTTCGAAACACTTGGAGTAAAGAGAGGTAGAATTCCAGGGCATGAGAGTCTAGGCAAGCAGACAGCTCAGCAAAAGATAAGTAAACATGCCCTGCTGTCTGTGTAACCAGAAAGGTCCCAGTGAGGGAGAAAAGGGCAGCATCCTGCGAAGCCAGTGTGATCGCCAAAGACAGGAGATTTGAAAAGAACATAGTGGCTGTCCAACTTATACACACATATATATGTGCATGCACACATATGCACACACAGACTTGTACATTCACACACATGCACACACATGTAACTGTACACATGCTACATATTTACATATATACATATATATTTGTTGAGGGAATCAAGTAATTGATTGATGATTCGGATAAAATATGAGAAGAGGAAGGACCATGTTACCAGGGAATCTTAGACATAAGTGGCTGGGATTTGCACTGACCTTCTCTTTGGCAAAGGCTAAGGGAGTCAAACCGTTATTAAGGACAGCCAAAAAAATCCCTTTTAAAAAGCTCAATTCAGAGCAAGAAACAGACGGAGGAAGGAACTGTAGATCTGCTGCGAGGGGCAAAGACACCAAGTCAAGCAATCGATGGAGAAGATGGGATTGTTTGTCTGTCTGCTCAGCAACAAGAAGATCCCGGGGATGGAAAGGGGACCATCTGACCACAGGGAGCCCGAGACAGATAAAAAAAAAGATCTTCAGAGAGACCGTGTGCGGTCGGCCAGAATTCCCATCTCTGGGCCCTGTGAATTCCACATTTTGGTACTGAAAGAGCTTGTAAAGAGAGCGCTGAACGCTTTGGTGGTGATATTTGAGGAACTGTGGAGAACGGGAAGCTAAACCCTTCAGGTCATGCACAATTGATCCCAAGCATGATTTTATCCTAGATGTTACTTTTTAAAAGCAGTTGGGGAAAACCGAGAAGAGGGAACAGCAATCCCAGGAGCCCAGTGTGGGTGCCCCGAGACTGGCTGTGTCAGCCCAGCCTACAGGCTAGCAGGACAGAGAGCCACATGAGACGCAGGGCGTATGCATTTCAGCAGGTCATTTTGATTTCCGTGGGGATAAAAGGGAGAAATGTGAGACTGAGCAAGACAAGAATGTGGATAAGTGGCTGGATAACCAGCCATGCCGAAGGGTGCAGAATGATGTACTGAAGTCACCATGAAAGGCCCCAGGCAACGTGTGAGGGCACATGTCCCCAGCCCTGCACTGTGGACTGTCCAGTGACTTGGACAGAAACCCAGGTGTGAGTAGCACAGGTGCAGGTGGCCAGCACTGGGCAAGCAGGGTGCTGGGCAGGAGGCACCCTGAATGAAGGACTCTCTGAAAGCACACTGACCACTTAGCCAAGGGGCTAAACTGAGTGATGCCATTAAACATTTGCTGGTCTCTTCCACAACCGGTCTGTAGTAGAGACAGCTGTCAACTAACCATCCGTGTCTCCTTCCACACATGGAGTGGTTGCCAGAAGTGAATCCCCAGCCAGGGACATGTCCCAGGCTCGTCTGCATCCAGCTGGGGTCATGTGACCAAGTTGTAGCCAATGGGATTTGCACAAAGTGAAGTATACCACCTCCAGGTCTATCCATAACCCCCTGCCTGTCATCCTCACTCCCCGCTTCCTGACAGCTGATTTCAATGCCCTTCGTGACCCTGGAAACCACATACTGGAAATACTGAGAGTCCATCAGTCCCTAAATGAAAGCTCCTCGTGTCCAACACCGGTTGGATTTTCTGTTAGAAAAAAACAAATCACTGTGTCCTGACACTGTAACTTTAGGATATATCTCTAACATAAGTGCTAGAGGAAGTACACAGATTTTTGTGTACCAGTGCTATCCTAACTCATAACAGGGTCCCAAACCCCAGAGCAGCAATACAGGACTGTGGAGAAAACAGGGTTTCATCCTGGCCCCTAAGAAGGACTTCAGGTATCAGCCAATGAAAATTCACTCAGGGGAAGCAGAGAATCAGTGCCCAAGACAGGCAAATACAGCCTCAGAAGCAGGGGAACAAAAAGAGGAGGGGCCTCTCCAAGCGGGCCACACCAGCAAGCCACATGCACTAACCACACAGGATCAGAAGGGCGAGGAGTAAGACAGTAAGGCAGGGCTCAAGGCGACAGGACATTTGTCCTCTGGCCCTGGGAGAGCCAGATCTGACCTCTAGGGCTCCAGGGAAGCCCAGGACCAGATGTAAGGATCAGATTTCAGGGCAATAAAAAAGAGAGTGAGAAAGAGAACTTTTACTGAGTGTCTGCCCTGTGCTATACTATCTGCTTTATAGGAGGACGAGGACCGTTTCATTGGCCCAATAGTCATGGGAGGTGGACGTGTTCCTCCCCAGGGTACACATGGGGAGATAGAGAGTCCCGTCCAGCCGCTGCTGTGTGCACAGCGGGGGCTGCATCAGGACCCCCGCATCTGAAGCACTTCTAAGTTGGAGCTCCCCAGCATGGGCCCCAGCAGAGGCAGGGAGGAACCCACCCAGGGGTGTGCAAGCAGGTGGGGAACCTTGGCTGCTCAATAAGAGTGGACAGAGTTAGACCACAAGACCCTCCCAACCTGGAACCCTCTGCCCGGGAGCACATAAGAAGTTGAGATTAAATCAGCCAAAATGACTTCATAACATATATTTCTTAATTTCTGATTCTCAGGATGAAACATGAAACTTTCTCCTGGAAAAAAAAAAAAAATCACCGAAGTACTAGCCACAAACCGGTTCTTTGGGACGTGATCAGTCAGCACCCTGACCCGCATGCACTGACCTCCATCTTCAGCCCTTCTGAGGGTGCCGAGGTCTGCAAAGTAGGGGCAAAGAAGTGGGCACCGAGAAGTTGCACGGTGCTTTTTTTTAAAAAAATAAAGAATGGCTATTTTTATTCAGTGCTAGAGGAAGTACACAGATTTTTATTTCTACAGAGTAAGAGAACTCTATCGCCTGACCTCAGTCTCTTATAACAACAGAGGGTCCCCGAAACAAAGGGAAAGAACATTTTTTAAAAATTCTAGACGTTGATAACTACCATGAATCTCCACTTCACTTAAGTCCTTTCATTCATCAGTTGAACTTGAGAGTTTGCGGTTATTGTGCCCGGCCCTGCATCCTCAACAAAGCACAGGAAGGAGAGCTCAGTTTCCGGCGGGGAGAGACCTGGCCATGGGCAATGAGAGCCCTCTGCCCCAGCATTCCAAACAAATTACCAGGTTGTCTAGAAAGTAGCAGGAACCAACCGCTGCTGGAAAACCCCACTTTCTTCAAGTCATAAAAAAGTCCTACTAAAAGGAGATTCATTTGAAAGGAAGCCAAAGGATCTTTTTTTCATGCCTGGGTGGTTGCTGTTTTATAAAATGCATGTATGTTCTATCACTTTGCAGAGAGTCACTCAACACACTCATTCTATCAATACTTATTATAGTATCAAAAACTTCATGAAGGATACTATTCTTCTACTATTCTCTTAATGGCTCCTTCAGCCCACAGAGAGGAGGGAGAAATGTCCCTCCTCTTGTCTCATGAACTGCTCTAGGCACTGGACTACCCAAGCAGACAAGACAGACACCATCCCTGCCCTCATGAAGCTCACTTTCTAGTGGGGAGACAGACAACATGCTAGTAAGACATAAATAAGACAATTCTAAATTCCAACTAGTTACACATATAGGAGTGATGGAATGGTTAGGAACCAATGAAGTGTGGGGCACAATGGAGGTGAACTTTGACCTTGGATGGGTGGTTGTGGAAAAGTAGAGAAGGATGGAATTTTATGCAGAGAGAACAGAAGTGCAAAGGCCCTGGGGTAGGCCCATACTGGAGTGTTTTGAAGAGCAATAAGCAGACCAGCATAGCTGGAGTATAGTGAGTGAGAGCAGAGCCGCTGGACCTGAGGCCCAAGAGGCAGGCACGGCAGACGAACAAGTTGGCAGGAGGGTTGGAAACCACCAGAGGCTTTTAGACATTCTTCCCTCCTCTCTAGGGGTTGAAGGAGCCATTAAGAGAATAGAGGCCCAAGTGGTCCATTCCCCATTCCCACTTGGTCTCCTGTATCCAACCACAAGGGGTAGGGACCATAGTGGGATTCAGTACTCCTACTTCTTTTTAGATTTAAAGTCAGACCAATTGAATAATCTCGAAAAGGTACTTTATTCTGTGTTAGGCAATATTCCTTCAAGAACAATCAGTGTTGAACAGTTTGACATTTATTGCTACCCATCAGAGGCCAATTCTCTTTGAATTGTATGCAGAATGTGTCCACAACTTAGTGACATTTTCCCACTTAGTAAATCCATGTGCACCATTACAGACAAATTAAATTACCTACAATTGTTTACCTATTTAAAAAAAAAAAACAAACTCCTAAATGGAGGAACAGGACTTCCTAAATTCCTCTCTTCTCATTCCAAGAACCTATTCAGGGTCTCACTTGGAACAGGGGAGGAGGAAAACCAGTCGCCTCAGCAGGAAGGGAGCAGGGGATGCCCCGAGCCCACCTCTGCAGACCCCTGGGAGGATGAGCCTGAGATGTCCAGGAGCCACACTCTTCTCTAACACACGGAAAAGACCACAAGCTCAGTAAGCACCTATAATGACCCAGGAAGATTCTGTCCCTGTCCTCAGAGGGCTCAAAATTCAGAATAAGACCACCAAAAGAGCTTCACTATAAAGTGATATGTTCCCAGGAAAATTTCAGATGAGGAAGCAGAGAGTTTTAAGCCTCTGGAAGAGTGGACACAGGTCCAGCATCTTAGGATGTGGGCAGGATTTACACGTGGAAAGATGGGGAAAGAAAGCATACCAGGAGAGGGACCCCATCAAAAGCACAGCAGAGTGCTGGGGCTGGGGATCCACGTGGGGTTTGGATTGGCCAAGGTTAGGGGGTAAACTGAGAAGGGGCTGGGTAGCCTGGTGGGCTGCAGCAAGCCCACCTCTCCAGACCTACCCTGGCAGCTGTGGGACGCACACGGGATTCCCACTGTGTCACTGACCAAGACAACAAGTGATGTCCACCAGGTGGGGAATGGCAATAAAAGTAAACAATACCGTGGCATGTCCATTCCAGTCATGCTACAGTGACACGAAGAGGAGTAAGCCAGAGCTCAGTCATAACACAAAGAGGCCTTTAAGCCATATCATTGAAAGAAAAAGGCAAGGGTGTGATGGGGAGAGCCGGGGTAGAGGAGAGGATAAATTGCAGAGGCTGAGACCATTTGGGGGACAATACGGAGAACCCTGAAAGGGAGAGGTACCAGGGGACACAGACTCTATACTATGTAGTATAATTTAATCATTCACTTGGTTTGGAAAACTCAGCCACTGTCCACTGTCTGAATATTTTGATAATGATGACTAATGATGAATCTAGAAGAGCGATTAATAAAAAATGATCTGCTCCTGTACTCCCTCTGATTGTAAATATCAACTTTAATTAATAGTAATCAATGTTAGCAGTAAAAGAAAATCCAAACTGCTTTAATGCACCACTTCAGGGGCTTCGTGTAATATCCTCTCCTGGCAATACATCGGCGCTTTGAAGGACTGACTGATGGAGGGGGAAGAAGGGGCAAAGAGAAGTTCACCCAAGACCTGGCCAAGCCACTGCCCGGGACCCAGGAGCTCTAGAAACGTCTGCTGGGGTGTGTGGGTGGGGGGAAGGGTGGATACCAGAGGGAGGGAGGACTGAGGAACCAGGACACATAAACCAACACGGAACCCCGCACACTGCTCCCGGCATAGCCACACGGCAAACCTCCTTAGCTATTTCACAAACACAGCCCACGACTCCCAGTGCCTGCAGGGTAAAGTCGTCGTCTGGCATCCAAGGCCCTCCACAATTGGGCCCTATTTCCCTTTCCAGAGTCACTTCCTTCTGGTCCCCACCACTCTCCCAGCCAGACGGGGTGGTGGTCCTCGACACACCCTGCTGCTCACACGCTTCACTGTGTTCCCTGCTGTGCCTTCTTTCCCACATGCCTCCTCTCCAGTCTAAAAACTGATGGACTATGCAGAAGTCCCACTTCCTCCATCCATCTTTTAACATATATTTAATGAGCATCTTCTATGTGCCAGATACATGACCTAATACCTGATTCTAACAACCTTACAAACTAGTAATGAGCGTTTCCCATTTTACAGATGGGACACTTGAGGTTCATAGGTTCCTTGCTCGTGGTCACGTGTGCTGGTACTTGGTGGAACTGAGATTTGGAACCCAGTCTGTCTGACTCCATGGATCCTTTTCCTAAGCAGAGACAGACGGTAACAGAAACCTAGGCATCATCAAGGAAGTATGGGCACCAGTGGCCACAAGTTAATTTTCTGGGGCGGGAAACACTGCAGACAAGGGTGGATAGAAAGGCTCCTCCGAGAAAGTGGCACTTGAACCAAGGCTCAAAACAGACTTCCTAGCTGGACAATGACCTCAAGACACATCGTAGGCACCTGACAGATGTGAGTGCAGGAAGAGCATCTACAAAGGCGAGGCCCTGGGACCACACGGCCACTCCAGAAACTGCAAACAGCCCCCCATCACTGCCACACTCTCCTCCGAGGCAAGGGTGAAGAGTCTGACAGGCAAAGAGGAGCAGAAAGATCTATTTGTGATGATTTCATGCTGGTCTAGTAGAAAGTTAAGGGCATAGACTAGAATTGTCCATTTCATCATACTGATAGAAAAAAGGATGAATTTCTTCAAGTCACCGGTACCTGGAGGTGCCTTTATCCATCACTACGCCGCGATTCAGTTCTCACACGGAGACTCCTCCATCACGTGTAAACCAGCCATTTATTAATTTTCGCAACAAGTACTCAACTTCATTACTCACTTTCGAGATCGCACACCATGTTTACATAATCTTTCTCCGGCTACAGGAGTCGTGCAGCAATATCCCCGGGCAGCCGTCGCGATGAGATACCGGGTGTAGTTAGAGATGGCAACGTTACAAGCCTGCACAGCAATGTAATTACACAGATCCAACTCGCCACCACTCTCTTCTGCAGGTACTCCTGGAATGCAATGTCAAAATTTGCATGCAAGATGCTGACCAATAATGTACTTTTTAACTTACCACGGCAAATAAAACTCCATGCCATATGGCTGGTTAGAAATACTCTCTCCTTCTCTAAACAGCTGGGTGAGTAACAGCAAGGAGAAGCCGGTTGGCAGCTGTACACTCATCAATGCACTGAGGCTGCAGCAAGGGGTCTGCGCTTGCACAGGTATGCACCTGAGACGCGAAATGCTCGCCTCTCCAAATGAGAGAGCAGCCAGGAGAGGCGCAGCCGTCACCAGGTGCACCCCTCCAACGGGGATCACCAGTTTGCCCAGCAGAGACAGGATCATTTTGCATTTTGTAAATAAAATATTCTAAGGTCTCCTACGGAGAAAGTGCTGCTCTGGGCACTGAGAAAAAGAAGAAAATTGAAAAAAAATAAAATAAAAGCAGCACATTTAAAAAATATTATGGGGCTTCCCTGGTGGCGCAGTGGTTGAGAGTCCGCCTGCCGATGCAGAGGACACGGGTTCATGCCCCGGTCCAGGAACATCCCACATGCCGTGGAGCGGCTGGGCCCGTGAGCCATGGCCGCTGAGCCTGCGCGTCCGGAGCCTGTGCTCCACAACGGGAGAGGCCACAACAGTGAGAGGCCCGTGTACCGCAAAAAAAAATATATATATATAAAAAAATTTAAAAAAATATTATGGAGCTGCTCTGTTTGCTACTAACTGCTCTCTCATGCGTACCCCTGACCACCCTCTCTCTGTCCAGACAGAGCTCGCAGGGGACTCAGGTGGACTTTTTCAGGTTCCCCCGCAGGTGGCTCAGTAGAAACCCTGCCGACACCTGTAATGTGCTGACATGCTCTGTCCACCCGGTGATACCCACACCACCCAGGGTGCTTCTGACCCTCCTCAGCCATCCGCCCCCTTCAACTGCTCGGGGATAAGTGACCACCAGTGCAAGGCTCCTCTCCATGTGCCCACAGTCCAACAAACAGGGCTGGCTTCATGGGACCAGTGCAGTCCCACATGGCTTTGCGTCTAGAAGGACCCTGACTTGATTTAATGTTCTGCAATCATAATCTGGAAATTCTCAGTAATTCTAAACAATGGGCTCCACCTTTTCATTTTGCACTGAGACCTGCAGATTATGTAGCTGGTCCTGCCTACTTTAAAAGGGGCGTGGCTTTACCGTGGCCAAATCTGCCAGACAAGACCTCAGGCAGGTAACCAAGGTCAACATCAACAGTGATAAGTCAGGTTGACAGCATGCGCCTTTGCTATAATGTGATGAGAAGGTCACTTTACCCCTGGGGTCTTCCAGGGTTAAACTCCAGTCTAACCCTGAGGGAAACATCAAACCCAAATTGAAGGACAGTCTGTAAAGTACCTGATCAGTACTCCTCAAAACCGTCACAGTCACAAAAAACAAGGAAAATTTGAGAAACTATCACAGCCAAAAAAAGGAGCCTAAGGGGACATGAAAACTAGTGCCAACAGCAGGGGAAGTTGTGGGGACAGGAAGTATGTGGGAACACTGTATTTTCCACTCAATTTTGCTATGAACCTAAAACTGCTCCAAAAAACAAAGTTTATTAAAATACCTAAATGTAACGTGGAAGCTTGGGTGGGATCCAGGCACAAAAGAAAAACATTAGGTAAAAACTAAGGAAACCTGAATAAAGTATGGACTTCAGCTAATGATAATGGATCGATATTGGTTCATTCCTTGGGACAAAATGGACCCTAATAACATTGACAATGGGGGAAGCCAGTGTGGAGTACGGGGAACCCTACCCTCTGGGTTATCCTTGCAACTCTTCTATAAATTTAACGTTATTCTAAAATAAAAAGTTTACTACTCACCCCCTCCCCAAAGAGTGCAGTTGAAGTACTTCCAGTGGGCCAGGAGGAGGGAGGCTGGAGAACAGGCAGCAGACAGTACCTCTCCCCCTTGGACCCCCTCAACCACTGCTCACTCAGGACAAGGCCATGGGGCCAGCTCGAAACAGCAACACACTTCACAAATGACCTTAACTAGTATAATACCTTTTAAAAATTACATTTCTCCCCTTGGGGACCACTGGGTGCTGTTGAATTCTCTGGCTGCTTTCCCATCAGCTAAATACTGTGTGTCTAGCAGTCAAGAACACATGGGGAGGATGTGAGGCAGTCCTGAGAAAAGCAGAACTTGCTCAATCCCATTTGTAACCTGCACTGAGATTCCAAAGCAGCCACTGTCTGTCTCTGGCATCCTTGTTCAGCCCCGCAGCGCCCTCTCCTACCCCCGTGTGAGGGCCGTGGGAACTGTGAGCTGGGCATCCCTGGAGGAGCAGGGTGCCAGGTGTGGGATGGGTTCATTCCCCTTGGAGACCTGCCTCCATCCACCAAGGGCTGTGGTTACCCAGCAAGCGGAGGAGGGTCTAGGTGGATTGGCTTGTCATGTTCCCGTGAGGACATTTTACCTGCGACCCACTGGGCAGGCTCACAGCATGCTGGAGTTTCCTGTCATTTTCTTTTCTATTATGTTTCTGTTTAGAGAACTGGCTTGCTTGATAACACTGCTTTGGGGGGCAGGGGGATCAGTGAGGAAGTACTACAGACTGGATGTTTTGTCCCCCCAAAATTCATATATTGACATCCTAACCCCTAATGTGATAGTCTGGGGAGGTGCTTAGGTCATGGGGATGGAGGCTCATGAATGGCATTAGGTCCCCGATTAAAGAGACTCCAGAGAGCTCCTCACCTTCCACTGTGGGAAGTGGGTCCACATCCAACGCTGAATCTGTCGGCACCTGATCTTGGACTTCCAGCCTCCAGAACTGTGAGAGAGAAATCTCTGTTGTGTATGTACCAGTCTATGGAAAGCTGTGACGGCAGCCTGAGCAGACTGGGACAGAAAGTAACACCCACTGCAGAAGTGGGTCCGCAGCAGTGCACCCACAGCCCTGAGTCACGAGTATCTGGGCCTCCTAGGCACCAGCGAAGGGACAAATCCCCAGGAAGCCTGGAGAGACCTCACCTTTATGGGGCAGGTGTAAGGACACTCACCTGGCCTCTCAACGTCCTCAGCTGAGAGCTGAATGAGTGAAATTCTGCCTGAATCCCCTTGAACCTTCACCCCAAGCCAAGGCGTCCTTGCCTCCTCCCCTGTAGATCTCAGCATTAGGCATCTGTCCTGCCAGGGTGCAGGTCAGCTCCGGTGCCAGGACTCCCAGGGCCCTGCTCTACTCCTCGCCTGTCCACAGCGCCCTTCCTCTCTCCAGCACCCCAGCTTCCCTTCCAAGACAATCTTCTCCATCCCATGTCTTGCTGTTCTCTTCCCACTCCAACTCCCTCCAGCAAGAAGGCCAAGAAGCGGGCAGCCCTCACAGACCCTATCGGGTCCACACCACACAAGCCGACTCTGAGACAAGCTGTGTCCTGCCGTCTGTGCTCCTGGCTCAGTGTGGACACCTCACCCCAGCTTAGGACTCGCTGAGCGGGGAAGGGGATGTGTGCCCTGCAGCACCCTGCACAGGCCGGGTAGCACACGGTACACGGGGTCCCCAGCAGCAGCTGGCCGAGGCTGCCTGCAGCCGGCTCGCTGAGCTGAGGTCCTTCCCCAGCACGGGTCCAGCCACTTTCCTCAGACCAGAAGTCAGTCACTGCACTTCCCCACCCCAACCTGGATCCCCAAGGCCTCTTCTTTGCCCTGAAGTCAGCATCAACCCAGGCTGTGTTAAGGGGGTAAGATAGGGATTCTACTCCAAAGAGGCACGGGACAAGCCTCGAGGAGAATGTTGAACTTCCAATAAAAAGTACTGGAACAAACATATGGACACCAAGTGGGGAAAGCTGTGGGGGAGGGGGTTAGTGGTGGTGGGATGAATTGGGAGATTGGGATTGACATATGTACACTAATATGTATAAAATAGATAACTAATAAGAACCTGCTGTATAAAAAAAAATAAATTAAATTAAATTAAAAAAAAAATCAAACAACTGGACAGTACTGGACAACGCTGGCTGTCTTCTAGAATTTCGGCTTCCAGCAAAACCATGCAGCATTCCTGGTTGGGGGCAGTTAAGCCTTTGCCACAGAGCTGCTGCCATGTGCGTCCACTCTTCCAGCATCAGCTCCAGGGACCACAGCTCCCCCTCCACCCGCCCTGCCCAATGGCAGACACTGGGCCCGTCCCTGCGGAAGGATGTGTAGCCCCTCAGGGCACACGGCAGCCCTCCCAGAGGGCCAAGGTCTGACCCATGCTGAATTCCAAAATGCTCAGACCCCAACACGTGCTCTGCTGAGGAAAGCAGCCCCTGGCTTCTGGGGAGCCAGTAGCTTGGGATACTGTGAATTAACTCAACGAATCCAAAGTTACAACCCCTTCCCTCAGGCAGGGGACAGCGGAGGCCAGACCACACCCTGCCTTCATTCACTTATGCAAAAGTATTTCTTGAAATGAAGGCAGTGTCCAGTGACAGATGAGCGGATAAACAAAATGTGCTCATCCATACAGTGGAATATTATTCAGCCTTAAAAAGGGAGGAACTCCTGCACCTGCTACAGCACAGATGAACCTGGAAGACACCACGCTAAGGGACTAAGCCAGTCACAGGAGGACACACACCGTATGATTCCACTTACATGAGGTACCCAGAGTGTCATATTCATAGAGACAGAGAGTAGAAAGGCTGCTGCCAGGCTGGGGGCAGGGAATGGGAGTCACCGATGAACAGGTACAGAGCTTCAGTTCTGCCAAATGAAAAGAGTTCTGTGGATGGACGGTGGTGACGGTTACACACAGTGTGAACGCACTTAATGGCACTGAACCACACACTTAAAAATGGTTAAGATGGTACATTTTGTGTCATGTGCCTTTTACCGCCGTGTCTTTTAAAAAGTGTTTACTGAGCCTCCACCGTGTGGTGGGCACTATTGTGGGCAGTGCCGTGCACACGAGTCACGGGTAGATCAGCACAGAGAACACGACGCTTCCCAAAGGCCCTGAAGATGACAGTACAGGACAATGCTTCCAGCGAGGGGCTGGGAAGTGATAGTCACAGTGGGGGCTCATGGGAAGGCCACCGGCGGGGAGAGGTCTGCGTGATGTGATGGAACCAGCCCGTGAGAGTCTGTGTCCAGAGCTCACCCCAGAGACAACAGACAACACAGAGGCCACCAAGGGGCTGGTCAGAGAGGAGGGAGAGGGGGGTGCAATTCCAGGTCTTGATACCACACACGATGGAAAGTCACCGCAGTGTTCTGAGCAGGGAATGGATGCAGGCTGATCGTTCAAAGGGCCGCTCCACCCCTGGGCCGCAGTCCCTGCTCACCCCGCCGCCCTGACAGTCACTCCTTTCCCAGGCAGCTCCATCCCCACAGTGCTTGCCCTTCAGGAGTTCAGGTATGTTCCCTCCAATGCCCTGAAGAGCACAGCCATCGACGGTGGCTGTCGAGCCTCCACGGGCCCTGCTCTCCCTGGGAAGGAGCCCACCCCGAGGCATCTGTCCTCTACCTTGTGGGTGCCCGCTCCTCCACCAGAGTCTCCAGGACCTTCGCATCGTTCTTCACGGGGCTCATCGCTCAGAGGTGGAAGCATTTCCTCTGCCACTGACCAATAAAGGTCATTTGACCCCAAAGCACTGGCTTCCCAGATTTCCAACAGAAGCCCGGCAGAGCTGACACATGGTCTCTTCTCCATGTGATTTCCAGGAAAAGTTGCACCAAATCCATGCTGCCCTGACCCCATACAGGCTGTTCTCTGACATTTTTTCTTTCTGACTTTATAAAACAGCTGGTAGATTATTTTAAGTTTCAGGAAACGGAGGAGTCCCCTGCCGAATGGATCCTAAGCTCCTCAAGGGCCCAGCGTCCTTCTGGTCTCTGGCCTTTGATCAGACTGACACCCCTCAATGCCTGCTGCTTGTCTGGGGCACCATTCTGAAGACCCCCACCTGTGGTGGGCTCAGTAAGGCTCACCTCCACCTCCCAGGCCTGCACCCTAGATCATCCACGATGGCCACAGAACATGGCTAACTAAACCCCAAAGGGGCTGCAAGATCACTTTTCAAGCTGCTGGTAACACAGCTGAAGCCTTTAAACAGTCTGCGGAGGGAGGATGCAGTGCCCACGGCAACAGCTCTACCCCATTGCCCTGGTCCCCAGCAGGCTCACAGTCGGTGAGGCTGTTACTGTGTCCATGAGCTCCAAGGAGCTGGGGGAAGGAGGGGCAGCTGCTTTGAGGCTCGTGGAGGGTGGTCATCCAGGGAGGAGGAGTTGGACTCGGAGCCCAGGTTGCCACTGTCCCGGAGGGGGGTCTCCAGCTGCTGATGGCAGACTGAGCCCATCCCCGAGAGGACTTGCCCCAGAGGGGCACTCACCCGCCCTGAGCCCGTCTCTGACCCCTAGGCTCCCTCATGCCCTTGGGTCCTCCCGCTCCTGGCCGAGGGACGCCTGGCCAGCTCACAGGGACTCACTGCAGGTCTGTGGTGCAGGCTCTGCACTGTGATTTCAGGTTCTTTGGCACCTCGAGGGAGAGTGGTGGGCAGGCCCGAGGCCTGACTGGCTCCTGGGCAAGCGCCCTTTGTCCCAGGACAGCACATTTCATTTTATTCCATACAAGTCAACGAACATCCCCCGAACACCTGCTGCATCCCGTGCCCAGCGCCAGGGACCACGATGGGAACACACCTGAGGACAGCGCAAACCCTGTCCTCTCGGAGCTCTCAGGCCCACTCCACACACGTGCTGGCTGAACTCAGAACAGAGGTTCCCTGGATGGGGACCCCAACCCTCAAGCCTCAGCTTCTTCCAGGAGGAGCATGAGGCCTCAGAGGGCTTGGCTGTGAGATGCTGGAAGACAGCTCCCGCTGCATCTGCCAACTCATAACCCAGGAGCCAGAGCTTCTGCCCGGGGCTGAGGCAGCAACAGGGAGGGGAGACTCCATTAGCAATGCTCTAAGGGGCAGGGCTGGGCTCAGGACCAGCTTCTCTTCCCGCAGGGAAGGCTAAAAGGTCACGATGCTTCAAGGAGGTCAGCCTCCCTACGTAACAGGAGGCCATCGTGCCACCCTCCACACACATCCTTAGCCACACAACACACACCTCAACACCCATACCAACACAGGCAGACACACACAGATACACACATCCCAACACACGCATCTTTACCAACACATGCATCAAGGCACCAGCACACACGACCACACACCGCGCACCTGACACCTATATCAACACACACCCCGTTACATACATCTCAACACACACACCCCTACTAGCATGTGTCCACACACAAACATGCACTCCCCCAAACCACACAGCCACACCAACATATCTGCAAACCCCGATCCCACACACTAACCACACCGCAACGCCCACACACACGTACCGAGCTTCGTGTCCCAACTCACCCTCACCCATACACACCAATACACGTACCCGGCGTGTGCATATCCACTCCCAATCCAGTACACCCACGGCTCCCCCCACACCACCGCACGGTGATACATCCACCCTCGGCAACTGCATCCAAACATTTAAAGCACCTTACAGACACTCACACAGCAACACCAGCCCAAGACAGCACGACCACTCGCACACCAAGTCATATCCCAACACAGACAACAGACATTCAGACACACGCTAGCCTCCCGACATACACACACAGTCACAACTGCGTGTTGAATGCTCTATTCCCGGAAGCTAGGGTCAATTTGAACCTGCTAAACCCCCTACACCCACGACAGCAGACTCAGCCCCCCAGCTGATCCCGGGTCCTTCCCTGGGACCACCCTAGGTGGGTCCAGGGCACAGTGACAGCCCAGAGCATTCTGCTCGGCGCGGCCAGTGCACAGTGGCCGTTTGGTTCAGTTTTTAGTGCCACCAGGTGCGACAACAAAGAACCCGGCAGCCCCTCCTCTGGAAGGCTTCCCAGATGACAACTCTGCCTCCTAATTTACACCTCGGAGGACGGTGCTGACCAGGAAGGAGGAACAGAGGAGCCTCTGCTCTTTCTCTTCATCTGCCCGTGGGGGCTTCCCCGCTCCTCTCTGGAAAGAGTCGGTGGCTGGAGAGAGCTGAGAGCTGGCACCAGCCCTGTGCCTCCGCCCCCTGCCCTGTTCTCTGGCCCACCACCCACACCCAGGCCACCTTCCAACACTGGCCTGTGCAGGAGAGCACGGAGACAGAAACGGGACCGGCAGAGTGTGGTACAGCTGGGAGGGATGGGGGAACTGAGATTCGGACAAGCTGCACAGGAAGAGAGCTAGGTCCTCTGCACCAGGCCCTGCTCCTGGGGCCCCATCCTCTCTGTCACCCTGGGGACACGGCCGCCAGACACTTGTGACTTGCTACACATGTGACCTTGAGTAGAGGTTAGGGGATCCCTGAAACCGCAGCTTTGAGGAGTCACTTTAAGCCTAAGTGTGCAGCTCAGGCCGGGTCCCAGTCGATCCTCAGCAGAGCTCAGCAAGCGCGGGGCCACCTCCTTCCTTGCTTCTTTTCTGGAAAAGATGCGAGGACAACCTCCCCCGAGACACAAAGAGAGGGAAGGAGCACTTATCTGAGCTTCCCAGAGCCTGTCCTAACAGGGCTGGTCCTGGCCAGTGTGGAGCGGGAGACGGGGCTGGCGAGCAGGGCTTCTGCTTTTGGCTGCATTCACCCCATCCCCAGCACGACCCAACAGTGGAACTAAAAGGCCAGAGGTCAGACAGACGTGGCTAGAGTCTCAGCTCCACCACTTCCTAGCTTTGGAACTCAATACGGTTTCCACGGCTGTTGACATCCTCTCCTCCGGCAGACTGCAGGCTCTAGGACACGGAAGCACAGAGAGGCTAAGGAGCCCTTGCTGGGTCTCACAGCTCCTGAGGGCCAGCACTGGAGCCCTCCACCATGACCGTGACGCTCTCCACTTCCTGCAGCCCTGCCAATCCGCCCCGAGGTGGGGAAGAGCAAACCCTGAGCAGCACTGAGTGAGGGGCCCTGGCGGTGCCCCTCCGGTGGCAGGACCCTGTCTCCAGGGCATGCAGGCCCCAGACAGGGATAGCCGGTGGGAAGGGGCCCGGTGGGAAAGGAGCTAAAAGAGGGTCTTCCCAGCCCCACCGGGCACACCGGGCCCCTCAGAGATAACACGACCTCACTGCCTGCTCGAGGCTCAAACACAGATAGACAAGAAGTTCCCAAATCCTTAGAATCTACAGACCCTAGTTCTCTGCTCAGTGGACCAGGCCCTTGAAAGTTACCCTCAGGCCGTGGAAACATTTGGGAAGGGAGAGGAGAGGAGGGGAAAAGCAAGATGAAAAGGGTCTCTGAGTCTTCTAGACTTCCCCACCCCCACCTCCCAGGCCCCGGGTAGGGCAGTGAGCTGCCCAAATAGCCCAGCAGGGTGGGTAAAGCCGGACTGTGTGTGGAGGTCAAGCTCTGGCTGAAGTATGTGCTCTGCCCGGAGCCGTTTCTTAAACATTAGAAAATGCACTTGTCTCTGGCTTATGATTATGACGTTTTCATTCACAGAAAATAAAGGGCAATTGAGGTCTGATATGTAACAGAAGAAATTGTTTCCACACATTCTCATAGTGAGTCTGTATTTAGTTCATGACCCATCATCCAAAAAGAAAACTGGCACTGTCTGCAGTGCCCACCATCCTCTACTGATGCTGGACATTTTGACATATGAGGTGGGTACAGCCCTGCCCCCCCTCCCCCGACCCCCAATGACTCACCTGATCCTCTGTGGGACAGGTATGGACAGTTCTGAAGTCAGGTTAGTTTGGGTAAAATGCAGAGAGCCTCTTTCCCAGTGTACATCCGACAAGCTCTCACAGGCTCTACCTGCAGGGTCCGAACAGGAGTCCACACTCTACCTGACACCCGACTTGTGCCCTCCCCCTGCCCAGGAACCACTGGCGACAATGACAGGGTGGTCAGGGCAGGTGAGCTGGAGCCGGGGGCCTGCCCTTCACTCCCTGGTGTGGAGCTCCACCCTGCCTCTTCCTGCCGCCCCCCTCAAGGCTGGCCCCTGGTGTGGGGTGACCAGCTGCCAGGACGTACATGCCACAAAGCTGCGAGCCCCGACAAGCTCCCATCTGGCCCCCTTCTTGGCCTGAGGGGTCGTCCTCAAAAGCACCAGTTGGACTCTCCCCAGGGCCTCTTCTGCAGCAAGAAAGTGATTTGAACTCCAGTTCACAGCCAGGGAGAGAGAGGACAGCCACCCGCAGTGGCTGAGCTGGGGGTGCTTCCCCCAGAAGTCACTGAATTGGCTAGATTCCACAATGGAAAGAGTTACCTGCCACAAGAGCTACTGAGGTGACTGAGGAGGTCCCGTCACCCTTTCAGGTCCCTTGGGACCAAATGTGGACGCCAAGGCAAGTGCGTCTTCTCCAGCCCTAGGGCGGCCCTCCCGTGCATCGACCCCTCTTGTGAAGGACTTGTCCCGGCTCCCAGGCTCCGGGTCTCTGGGCACTGCTACCTATCCCTATCATCCTTGAATCTCCAGCATCTTGCACATTGCTCGGTGTTCAGAACCTACTTAATAAGCATTTTGTCCTTGAATGAAAAAATGAACTAATGAATTAACAAATGAATGAATTTATGAATGAACAAATGAGTCACAGAGTTGCTTGGTGACAGGGAACTACCTTGAGGGAGACAGATTTCAATATAACCTTATGAGGAACTTTCTCAGTAAAATCTCCAGCACTGGAAGAAATGGCCTCAAGACACAGCACTCTCCTGGGTAATACACATCTGCAGCTCCAGGGTTGCCAGCCTGTGACCTGAGATTCCATGTCTAGGAGTTCTACTTAGGGAAATAATTGTGCAGGTGATCAGAAAGATTTAGGTGCAGAAATGAAAAAATGGAAACAAGTTTTCTACTATGCTCAGTAGATCACTAGAGGCAGATTTTTCCCTTTGCTTCTCCATATTTCTAATATTTCCTCAAGGAACATACTATGTGTATGAAGCTTTTACAAAAGGACAGCTATTACTACAAACCAGGAGTGTGCAAAGGATAGCCCATGGGACAAATCCTTCTGTCACCTGTTTTTGTAAATAAAGTTTTATTGGAAACCATCAAGCCCTTTCATTTATGGCAGAATCAAGTAGTTACAGAAGAGCCCACATGTCCGGCAACACCTAAATTATTTCTTGTCTGGTCCTTTACAGAAAAAGTTTGTTGATCCTTGTGTTGAATATTCAATGGAAAAAAATATGTGACATATATTTAAGTAAAAACTATATCATATAGAAGACTGTGCATGCAGTATGGTCCTTTTTTGTGAAATACATCTTCAAGTGCACAAAAAGGACTGGGAAGGAATGGACTAAAATGTCTGCAGTGGTTATCTCTGAGTGGTAAGGGCACATATATTTAAAAATTATTTTTATTTGTATTTATCTGTATTTTCTCAATGTCTAAGATGAACAAGAATTAATGTAGGAGAAAAATAACAATAATGTCATTAAACAACAAAAATAGCAACAAAGAAGTCAGTAAATGTCCCTCTAGAAGGAGACCAAGTGGTAAGGGTTTGAAGGTCACTCATACAGGACATTTCAGAGGTGGTCAGGCCCCAGCTGCCAAGGCTCCCCCCACTCAGGGACTATTTTATGTCACACAGCAACTTTGCTGATGGATCACTACAATTTTTCAAGGCAAATTACTTAAAAAAAAAACAACCCTAAAACACCTATTTTCGCAACAAATTTAACAGAATATATTTAGCAATAAAGAGAAACATGTATCTGTCTTGGTCTTCAAGGAAACAACCACTGCACACATTTTACATTGAACTAAACATAAGCAAGTTGGAAATTTTCCAAAATACCTCTCAAGATGATTGAAGACAACCGAGGGTGTCCGAAAACCACGATGACAACCACTGAGTTAAGAGTTTCGGGACATTACTGTAATGAAGAGACAAGAGCGCCACGGAGGGGACCTGTTTCATCGTACATCAAAAGGCTTTGGAACTGAGGTCAAACCAGAGGAAAGAAACTGGTGTCCGCCTAAGTCCCAGCCCAGCAAGGCACCTCCCAGGGGAGAGAATGGATCCTCTGCGGCATCCTCTAACCCCAAGGCCCAGAGTAAAACATCACTGTCTCCCCAGGGTGTGCCCTGCTCCCTGCAAAAGCTGAAACATGACCCCACCCTTTGAAAGCAAGTTACGCGGTAGAGAAAGCCAAGCCCACCCACTACCCACTTCCTCCTGCCAGCACCTGGCTGGGCACCCCCAAGAGGAGGGCCGGACCAGCCAGGGAGTCAGCTTGTGCTGTGCCTCCCGCAACTCTCAGACACATGCCACATGTCACACAAAACCCCAAGGCTCACAGCAACAAAGAGGTGGGTCCCCCAAGAAGCCAGGCCCTGGACAACTTTCCCTTGGTGGGAAAAGAAAACAGGCCCAGGCACGTGAATTCCACCCACCGCTGCCCCTGCGCACAGCACGGCTCCCTTAGTGCCTTGGCCCACACATCAGGTCGCCGTAGGGAGTGTTCAGGCATGCACCGTTTTGGAGCTCTGCAGCCTTTTTTTAAGATGTGGATCAGGGAGAGGATGGTGGCAAATCTCTGTGCTTAGCTCGGCCCTGTTTGTCACCAGCCAGGCCACCCAGTTCCCCCCCTCGCCTCCCAGCACATATTAGAGGCACAATATTCATTTCTTACATTATGTTAACAAGCCCCATTATTACAGGGTTGTCTCGGTAACTAACCAGGACAGTCTTGGCTGGCTCCACACCTTTGCACCCACAGCATACCAGGACTTAGGTGAAAACAGTAAGTAAAATGCAATACAAAATAAATAAATGGAAATACAGCCCCAGGAAATTGAGTGCTCTCCTGACAAAGAAAAGCTACACCAGATCTGGCTCAGAATTAAGTGGAGAAGCCCAGCAGAGAGAAAAGCCACGTGCACACCGAGGAGGACCTGCTTTAGCGACACAGCTCCCAGGGGACCCCCGAGCCCTGCTCAGGTGCCTCGCCACTCAGGTTTTGCCCAAGAAAAAAAGGCCCAAAACTCTGCCCAAGACCTGCTCCCCTGAGCTCTTTAGGGAGGGCTCACGGCTTCCTGAGAAGGGCTTTCCAGATGGCGCCTGGTGGCAGCAGTGCCAAACTCCACAGCTTAAGTAAATGTTGCCGTCGCCCCGTCCTGCCAGGAAAAGGCATGGGGGACCCAAGGCTCCTCTCAGCTGCTGTGACTCTTGCTTCCTGGAGAGAACAGAGAGCCCCCCACCACCTGCCCCGCACCCTGCTGGGGAGCCCCCTTTCCTCAAGCATTTGCGATCCTCACTGCACCCCCTCGTTCCTCCTCAACACGCCAGCCCGGCCCCCACAGGCGGTGGAGGCGCTGTCACATGCCGACAGAGGAGAGGGAGGTGAGGAACCCAGAAGGGCGGCAAGCAGGCCCAAGGGTCACAGGTGGCAAAGGTTCCAGCCCAATCACCACGGATTTGGGGACGTTTACACAAATCCAGTCTCCTGATCTCTGCAGGTGTTTCTCCACCCCTACCATCAACGCTCCAAAACAGCTCGACAGTTATGGGAGTTAGGGCTCACGCCTCTTCCAACCTCACGTGCTCAGAACGCTGCAAAGTGCTTCCCACATGGATCTGTCCCGGGTCTCCCTCTGCTCTCCATCTCAACATCCCCAAGTATCCCAGCGGTCTCCCCCTAGAATCCAGGGGAATCTTGAAGGCCAGTAAAACAGGAGGCTTGTTGAAGCTTGTCCCTGTTTCCACCCCTGAGACAAGGGCCACCTACTAGAACTTAACCCTCTCAGGAGTGTGCTTCTTATAAGGGGTCACAGAGCTCCATGCCAGTGAAAGGATTCGAAGGCACAAGCAGCCTGACGGAGAAGGGGTCTGGTGAACCCAAGCTGCCCTGCAAACAGAGGCTGTCCCTGCTCTGCAGCAGCAGCCGCTGGCAGAACTGACATATTGGGCCTACGTTCCCAGGTACCAAATGGCATAGCAAGAGAGTGGGTGGATGAAAGGTGGCTCATGACACCTGCTTTTGACCAACAAGCAGAGGCCACACTGTGGCCATTTGCAAAGCAAACTGCTAATTCCAGCCCCAACACACCCGAGGTGGTGGCCAGGACCTGAGCCCGAACCTCCCATTCCAGTTAATGGCAATCACGCAGCTAACGCTTCATGCTCCATTTTGAAAACTGACCGCTTAATTCTTAGCCTCATTGTAACCTGTCCTTAGCTAATCCGTGTTTTTCTTATTACCATTCAATTTAGATTTCAATGAACGTTTGTTCCTTGTGTTAACAGGAGTACAGAAGGAGCACACAGTGGGCACCTAGGGCTCCCTGAGCTCTCCGGGCAGGAGCGCAGCATCCGTAGGAGCACAGGAAGGACGTGAAGGTGGGCAGAGTGGGGCTAGACTAAAGCAGGGCTCCAGTGACCCTGCAGCAGGAATCCATCGCTCAGACAGAAGACGGTGTCCTGGTAATCTGGGAATCCCCAGGAACGTAGAGGAAAGAGGCTTCGCTTCTGGGATCTCGTGTCACACATCTTTTATATCACACTCCCAGTCTGAGGACTTTCAGAGCCAGAACGATTTCTCTCTTTCTGAAACGCTAAGTGACAGCACCATCGGGCAGCCCCGTGGAAGTGGGCTTTACAGCTCCGCGCAAAGGGGTGAGAGAGACAGCCAAGGCCCCAGAGTGGCACTGAGTGTTCCCAGGCACAAGACAATCAAAGGGCACAGAGTGACGGGACGTTTATAAAAAGGAGCTGCTGTCAGGCATCCGACCCCCACACGGGAGGACGGTGAGGTGAATCAGCATCTGAGGGCTACTGTTCCCCAGCTCCAGCACCATACCTGGTGGGCGGACCGCCCCCAGATCCAGCGGAAAGGTGGGAGACCAGAGGGAACCCACCTGGACCCCTGACCTCTGCCCCACTGGACACGCCCCAGGAGCCAGGCTGAATCTGGCCAGCCTATTAGCCCAGGCGGGGCCAGCTCCCGGGAGGCAGGGCCAGCCAGCATCTGCCCAGGCAGGGCTTCAGCACACACAGCCGAGCCTCCGTAAATCTCCACAAACACGGTGGCCGCCTGCACACACTTCCACATCGGGACGGAAAGGCTGCATATGGCGCTCAGTTTTAACAGCTGAGCTTTAAAAAAGTGCAGCTTTTCATCTCACTGAACCAGCTCCCAAATTAAAGGGTGGGGGAGGGAGAGAGAGGGGGAAGGAAAAAGGGGAAGCCAGAGTGGGCAGCGGGAACCTTCCATGCTAAATTTGATTTACAAGGAATTTCAGACTAGTATCCGCTCAAAATTTTCCCCCTGGAAAATGAAATAATGTTCCCTGTTTGTCATCCCCAAGTTTACTAATTTCAAGTTTTTAATTTCATCTTTTAAAAAATAATTTGTTTTTCTTTCTTCTGTTTTTAATAAAAAATGAAGGAGTCTATCAATGAGGAAATCACTCACATGCCTTAGATTGGGTTAACGATTTTTAAGTAAATTTTAAATGGGATTCTTGTTTTCCAAAGTTCTGCTCAGCAAAGAGATTAGTGGCCACAATGCCCAGAGGGCGTCCCCTGGTCCTTTTAATTCCCTGCCTGGAGGTGGAAGGTGCTGGGAGAGGAACGGGAGGGAGAAGCCTGATAGGGCAGTTTTCCTGGAATTGCCTGGAAACTTTTACTTTCTGTTTCCTCTGCTGATAATGACTGTCTTCGGCTCTGCAGCCAGCTCCCCTCTCTCCCTCCCAGCCCCCTGTTGCTGCATGCCATCCCCAAGCTCCAGTATAAAGTTTGGCTTTTGCAGCAGGAAGCAGCTGGGCCAAGCAACCAGCGAATGATAATGACCTCAGAAATCTGCTGTTCGCTCGGCAACAATAGGGTGCTCAGTCTACTGGAAAATTGTGTTCATCAGCTAACTCTGCTCAGTTACTAATTGACATTGCCAAATATTTTAAGAACAATTGGAATGCACAAGCAAAAAAAAAAAAAAAAAAAAGAAGATCTTAATCCTCAGACTTAAATTTTTTCTTTTTCTTTTTTTCCCTTCTTTTGGGTGCCCGGATTTGTTTGTGCAGAGCAGGCAGTGGTTATCATGAATGGGGGCAGGGAGGAGGAGCCACATGAGAAAAAGAGGTGGAAAAGAAAGAAAATCTATCATATCACTAGACACCCGATGTAAATGCAAGGCAGCCCTGGATAAAGGCCTTTGATGCTGTGGTCAATGGGCCAGCACAGGATGGAGACCCAGCATTTCAGGAATGCAGCTCAGGCAACAAAAGAAGACCCCGCAAGGCTTCCAGCCCAGCTGATCAAATAATCCTTGTCCATCTCAAAATATTATACCAGAAGTAGCAGGGGTTAACAATATTTTCATCTTTGCGTCTGTTCCTGGCTTTCCGTTGATCGTGTAACTTAGCCGACTTTAATGAACAGAGGGTCAACACATTCAATTACCCCTTTCCCACCATCAACACTTCAATTAGCCCCTCTCCAAAATTATGGGGAATGCAGAAGGTAACTGCCCTGTTGGATATAATGAACAGTATCGTTTCTTAGTACATTAAGTTTTAATCATTCTGACCGTGATTTCCAAAGCAAAATCTAAAGAAACAGAACTTTGGTCGTCTTCTGACTCAGGGTAAAGCTCGAATTGGAGCACAGTCTTAGACGAGGTTTTAGGGAAAGATGCAGAGATTAATGCCATCGGAGCATTTGCACGCAAGCCAGGAATGAGGGAGCATCAAAACAGCTGCCCCACTTTCTAAATGTCATAAAAGAGTAAAATTTATAAGCTGCTGCTTTCCAAATAGTTTCCCTTTGCATCGTACACGGAGGAAGAAATGACATCTACTATGGTGTGAAATTATTGGTAAGTCAAATCAACAACAACAACAAATATAAAACAAAGGGGAAAGATGGGGAAGTGATCTGTATGACTGGTCTTGTCCATTTTCTGTTAGAAAATATGACCTCTCAATTTGTCAAAGGTCCTAGTTTTCACAGTTGATCTTAAGCTTGGTTCTCAGCAGTTTGGAGAGCCAAAGAACAAACACATTTTCTGGTTCACTGGAATCATTTTCACATGTTCACTGATTCAAACATTCTTTTGCTCACATAACAAACAGCTGCATCCCACATTAGCCTAGCCAGTGACAGTCGCCCATCTCGGCAATAACTGTTTGATTGCAAACTTGACCCCTTCTTCGTCTCGGTCTGAGCAAGACATTTTTAAACAGCCACTCCGTTCCAATCCTCCTTTGCAAAGAATTACATCTGATAACAAAGGACGTCTCTGCCACTCATTGTAAGCCTTCTTCTGGAGATCTGTTCTAAGAGGCTCTCTGTAAAAAGGTTTTTTATGATGAATTCAGAACTACTATCATGTTAAGAGCAGCGATTTATAAAGAAGAATTCATTGGTTAAGATCTGAAAAAATAGTTTCTCAGGCCCTACTGACCCAGTTTTCAACAAAAAAAGAATCAAGTGATGCAAATTAAGTTTTAAGACATTGTTATGCAGTCTGAGAAATTTGTAAAACCGTGTTTTTGCAGTTATTTCTTAATAGAAGCCTTAATAAGTACTTCTTTCTTTACTTAAGGGCTTAAAGATTGTTTTTTTCTCCCCTTCACCTTGCAGGTTTCTCTCTAACAGGTAATAATAAAATACCTATTGTGTCAAGATTTTTATTTAAATGCTTATTTTAATCACACTTTATACAAGTCAGACTTGTTGAAATAGGAGGGAAGACTAACCCGATTTGGTTAAGGGTCCTAATCCCAGGAAAACCTGACTGGCCCAGGCGTGCGGCTGATTTGGGCTGCATATTGGTATGCCATCAATTTTCCTACTTAGTCAGAAAATTATGGAAGTGTCTAATTTGAATATGAAGAAAACAAAGAAGTCAACCAGAAATGAAAGAATCTGTATTCACAATTGTACGATACTTCAATGAGGGAAATAAAAGTGAGAAGATAACCGCAATTCAAGTATAATTCTCCTTTGAGTCCCAATCCCGGTTGGTTCTTTTAGGCAAAAATGGGCTTTTTTCAACTGAGTATTTAGAGATATGGAAACAACAGAGATAGGAATAGCATGAGGCTATCACTTGGCCAGAAGGTGAGAAAAACACGGTAAACACGTCATTATTAGAGCCGAACATTTGGTGTCGGAATATTCTGCTGAGACCTTTTCATTTCGGCAGGGCTGGGAGAGGGAGGAAAATCTGTCAGTGTTAACTCCACGTCACTCCAAAAACTTAGGAAAGCCAGTATGCGCTCTGCTTTCTGCCCCAGAAAGGTCCCACATCCCCAAAACCGTGAGATGACACTCCGCAGGGAGAGGGGACCTCCTCACAGGAGGCCAGAAGTAATCCCTCCTGACAGTAGGACACCTGGCACTTTGCTGCCTTGGTGCACAAAGATCATCTCAGAATCCCCGCCGTCAGGCAGTGACACTGGAAAACCCTTCCCTTGCAAGTTTTGGGCGGTGGTCACTCCAGGCAGTGTGGCCTAGCCCTCCGTGGTGCTGGAGTTCCTCATTAAACTCTTCCAGAGCGTCACTGAAGTGAATTGCAAACAAGGCTAGGGCTCCAGGTGGAGACAGTGTGTTTCATGGGTGTTTAAGCAGCGGCATTAAGTGCTATCGGAATCTTTGGAATGTGCAGTGCAGATTTATGTGTCTTAACAATTCTTTACTGGTTTGTAATAAGCCACCAGACTCACACTTTATTTTAATACTCATTTTGTCCTGGAAGAAGGGTATACTGAAGCATGACAATAACAACACAACTAAGCTGGCATCTACTTAATAAGTGTGGTGGTGAATTGCCTCTAATACTGAAATATTTATTGAAACTGAGAAGGGAAAAAAAAAGAAAAGGGGAAAAAAACTTTTAAAAAATTACCCTCAACAGTGTGCTGCCACATCTTTAACAGTGGGCAATGCAGTGCCTTGAGGTGCCTCAAACTGTCTTTCATTTTCTAGACTTAATGGCTGATTGCAGAAATCAATGTTGCCATTAGTAACAGGGTATTTGTTATGGCATGATTTCCTCTGTTGTTAGGCTGCAGAATGATTACAGTATTAGCGAGATGCTTTCTTTATAAAGGGCTAGAGATATAACTTTCAATTTACTGTCCATTAGTAAGGGGCTTTGGAAATATGAAGGCAACAAGCTTACCTGCTGTTAGGTAGTGATTTTAATTTAGCTGTCTTAGGCTAGTGAGTTTTTTTGTTTTCTTTCTTTCTTTTTTTTTTTTTTTTTTCCTCAAACTGGGCCAGGAAGCTTCAGCATTTCACAGACATTTTGATGACAGATTTTCTGCTTTGCTATTTTAGACCCCAAAGCTGTATCGCCCGTGTAACACAGTACAATTTAAGACATGAAGTCGCGCATCTGTGTTTCAAACCTCTGTGCTTCTCCAAACCATCAGAGGAGAATGGTGTGGTTCTTCAGGTTAGAGGCACCTGAGCCAAGCTGTACTTTTGAAAGGGGGCCGGAGAGAGGTTTGGTCTAGGGAGAGGCAGTGAGGGGCCCAAATGACAGAATTATGGGCATACACTTGGGGGAGAGATGGTGAGGGTCTGAACTTACACATTCACATCCGCGGATGGAGCCAAACAGCAGCTCCCGGGTTCCAGGGGTGATGGTGGACGGGGGTCAGGGCATGAAATGGGGCCAGGTAATCACAGGGGAGGGTAGGCTATCCCAGCTGGCAAACGTAACAACCGGCCATCTCCCCCACACAGGAGGAGGATCAGCTTACTTTCCTGGTGGCCAGTGTTCAAGGGAAGGTCAAAGAGTTGAAAAGATAGCCTTCCCTTGAGGCGGGGCAGACGGGCAAGGTCCACATACAGCACAAAGCCACGGTGAACTCAGAGCTGACTCTGAAGGGCAGCGAGGACCCTTCCCCACAGAGGCTGGTGCAGAACCAGGCCCCGGGGCAGGGAGGGCCCTTGCGCCAGCCACCGCTCCCCCATCTCCCCTGGCAACCTACCTGAGGAGGACGGCGAGGAGGGGTGTGGGCTGTCCTCCTGGGCGCTCCCGGTCTGCGAGAGCCCGCCTCCGACCCCGCTCTCCTCAGTGACGTTGGAGGAGCCGGGCGTGGTGGAGCGGCTCACCGACTGGGACTCCTGGTCACTGCCCGAGCCGCGCCGCTCATCGGGGCCCCCGTGCAGCCCGTCCTCGTCGCCCTTGCGGTCCCGCTTGTGGACGCGGGAGTGCACGACCACCTGGTGGTAGGTGCGGAACACACGGCCACAGTCCGGGCACTCGGTGGGCTTCTCCTTCAGACTCCCGGGACCCTGCAGGTTGTACTCGAGAGCCTGGTGCAGCCCATGTGACAAAAAATCCCGACTGCCTTCCAAAGGGTCGAGCGTATTTGGCAGGTCTCTCTGATTGCCCGCTTTAGTGCTGTGAACCAAATCAGCAGGCATTTTCTGCTTGGAGCCATCTGCTCCCACTAACACGTACTCCCGCTTCTCCTTATCAAACAGAACTCCGGCGTTCGCCAAGGTGTCTTCGTGGTTGCGCTGTAGCTGGTGCTCTTTAGACAAGAAGCCGTGCTCCATGGCCATGCCCCTGGCCATGAGCTGCCACGCCTGGTAGCTGTTCACGGGGTCCATCTCGGCAGCTTTCGCCGCTGCCTGCAACCGCTCGATGCAGCTGGATTTCAACGGTGGCACAAGGTTGAGGCATCCCAGGAGGGAGTGCTTGTCACCCTCGGGGACGCCATGGGCCATGCTGGAGATGGGTGTCAGCAGCTTCCCCACAACCTCCTTCTCCTTCACGGGCATCTCGCCTTTGCCGTAGAGCTGGCTGGGCTCGCTCAGGCTGGCTTTGTCGGCAGCCATGAATGAGCCGCTCTGCAGGCAGGAGAGGTACCTGGAGTACAGGTTGGCGTGGGCCTCTTGGGACATGCTGCCCATGGGCACAGGCACCTCGGCGTCGCTAGGGGACTTGTTCTTCACTGACAGCTTGTTGAGGTGGACCTTCATGTGGTTCTTCAGGAACCAGGGCTCTTTGAAGCGCCGGCCGCAGATCTGGCAGCAGTGCTCGAAGGAGTCTTTGTGCTTCCGCATGTGGCCCTTCAGGAACCACGCCTGGCTGAACACCTGTCCGCAAACCTCACAGCGGAACTCGTTGGCCGACTGCTCCCCGCCGCCGTTGGGGCCCTGGCCCTGGGCCGACTCAGCCGTGATGTGGGCCTTCTCCACGTGGCTGATGAGCTCCTCCTCTTGCGAGGCAGCGAAGTCGCACAGCGTGCACTTGTAGGGCTTGTGTAGGATGCGGATGTGGCGGTCCAGCTCCTCCCTCTTCTTGAACTTGCCCTTGCAGAAGGTGCAGCGGAAGCCAGCAGCGGGGGTCGCTGAGTCCTCCTGCACACTGGCCGGCTTGGGCGAGGGCACCGGGTTGGCCACGTCGGGCACGCTGTGGTTGGTGGGCAGGGCCAGGTTGCAGGCGGCCAGCGGGGTGTGCTGGGCGTGCGGCAGGGGCTTCAAGTCCGGCCGGGGCTGCAGCAGGCTGCTCTTCATCTGCTTGTCCCGCAGGATGGCCCTCTCCTCCAGCTCGTGCAGCAGGCGGTTCTCCTCGCGCACCCGCCCGCGCCCCTTCCCCAGGTTGCCCAGCTTGTGGGTCCGCAGGTGAATCTTGAGGTTCCCTTTCTGTGCCGCCCGGTGGTCGCAGTACGGGCACTTGAAGGGCTTCTCGCCGGTGTGAGTGCGCATGTGCAGGGAGAGGATGCTGTTGAAGCGGAAACGTTTGCCGCACAAAGGGCACGGGTACTTGCGGTTTTTGCGGGCGTCGTCCTCGATATCGCTCATCTGGGACATGATGCCCAGGTTCTGCCCGTTGAGGAACTGCTGCAGGTCCACCCGCCCATTGAGGCTGGTGTCCACATCCCGGCCCAGCTGGTTGGCCAGGAGCGCCATCTGACTGCCCATGGGCTGGCCACTCATGGGCACGTGGGCCTTCTCGTCGAGGGGAACCGGGGTCTTCTCCTCTGGGTTGGGCCGTGGATGCAGCTCAGGGAAAGCATGGCTGAGCTGGGAGGTGATCTGGTGCAACTTCTGACTCATGGCATACTGGCCGTTGAGGACGGGGCTGCTCAGATGGGGCTCAGCTTCCGGCGCCGCCGAGGACACTCCAAGGCACAGACTGGCTTCTTCCATCCCTAAAAATAAAAAGAGAGTTCAGATCTGTGCCAGGTACCGTGGCGCAGCGAATCAACAGCATCAGCTGGTGGGGAATTTGCATTTCATGCCTTACCTACACAGAATAATGCTAAGGAATTATAGTCAAAAAACAATAATAAAAAAATGAATTATTAAATGCCAATTATGCAATATGGCACTGCTCCTCCAATTTGTTTTGGCGATAGATCGTCTTCCTTGTATTTTCTATTTACAGACTGCAATTATTCATTCACATTTAAATTATTAATGTTTTACCACTTTCAACACCTAATAACAAATCAAGGGTCTACGTGTTAAACTTTTCCTCCTCTCCCCCCTTGTAGCACCTGCACCTGTTGGTCCAGTTCAAAGTTTGCCATAGAGCAGAATGGCTTTAACTGCAAGACCAAACTGACTCACTTGGAACTTTTGTTTCTGGTTACTATATTCGATATGTTCGCCAGTCTGAGATGAAAGAGATTATTTTATGATTTGGCAAAAAAAAAAAAAAAAAAAAAAAAAAAAATCCAACCCAGTGGCACGATATTTACTGGTACATAATAAAACAAGATAATGTTTGGGGAAAAAATAAAGTAAAGGACAGGCTTTAGAACAATAAAAGGGATTTTGCTTTAGTCAACAAAAAGTGCAGTAATATCTCATTAAGCTGATTAGTATGCTGCTTAGAAACAGTACTAGGTGCTGTAACACATGATTATAATCATAAAAATCCTTCAGTGTTTGCAAGGAAGCATTAACGAGGTATATTAAATTTTAAGGAGACTGCAAGTAGCGGCTTTGCAAACCTCAGAGATTAAGATTTAACCCTTATGTTACGAAACACTGTTATTTTGTCGTTTGGTAACTGTGCCCATCAAAAGAAGTATAAATTACCTCGTGATGGAATTTTAGTGGATTGTTGAGACTGCTCAAATTTGGGTAGGGGGTAAGGACTTACATCACAGAGCGCGCTTTCCCTGTCCTTCAACTGGCATGATATCTGCGGCAGGGACTGTGATTGGGCTTAAAGAGATCTTTTATAGAACTAGATAAAAACCAATTAAAATCCAGGGACGATGCCATAGGAAGTCTCAACCAAGTTTGAGTGTTTTTAATAACTTTCCCAATATACAGTAATGAGTACAAATTGTACCTGCAGTATGTGTTTTGCAGAAAATTAGAACTCAAAGCTGTTTGTTAAACACTAACACTCAAAGCTGGTCTGCATAATTGGCTTTAATAGTCCTCTCTGCCCCTCTCCAGCCTGTGCAGAATGGCTGAAGCCAGGGCATTCGGGGGTGGGGCAGAGGGAACAGCTCCCTCCACATCAGAGCATGTGGGGAGCTCAACTCTGACAAGCAATGAATCCACGCCTGGGCTCCTTCTATTTCTAAATCTGCCTTCCACTTGAAGGAGTCCAAATTTGTTTCCTGCCACTGGAACAGTTATTGCACATCCATCCCCTTTGTATCCCAATGTTTAGATGCGTTGGCCAGCCAGGTGGTCCAGGAGTACCGCTTAACCCCAGCCAGGACTGATTGCTGGGCCAAGCGATTCCTCAGGGGGACCTGTGGGGACAGAGCTCAACTGTGGAGGAAGCACATTCAGCCCCGGTGGGGTCTGCTGCCTGTTGGGCTTCCTGCCAGGCAGACCATGCGTGGATGGAGGGTCTCCGATGGGAGACCTGACTTCCTTGGCAAGAAGACAGAGGCTGTGAGTCTGTCTTGCAAGAGAGGAGAAGAAAAAGACATGATGTTTATTTTCAGGAGTGAGAGAAACTGCAACCATGGTGCAGGGCTGACTGTCCATGAACAACTATACACACTCACACACACATACAGGCACACGGTCACTTGCAGTAAAATAATGTTTCCAATTTCCATCTTTTCTTTTTTTTTTCTGGTGGCAGTCTATACTTAAAAAAAAAAAAAAAAGGAAACCACTTTGGAGCCTGGTCAGAAAGGAGTAATTTCTCATGGAGATTCTTACATTCATTCAACAAAGTTGCTGAGTTTCCACTGTGTGCCAGGTCCTGTCCTTGGCACTGAAGACGCACTGGTGGACGACAAGACTGTCCAGCCCCAGCACTCATGGCACCCGCTGACCAGCGGGGAGGAGCAGGCCCAGTGTGAGAAGTTGCTGGGGCAGGACTGGGGCCTGGAAGGGCCCTGTCTAGAGCTGTTTCTCCACCTTCAAGCCCCATCCAGCTGCACTGGCTCCTCTCCTGAGCAAACATGGATCATGACCCTGAAGCCACTTGGGAGCGCTCAGAATTCCACCCAAGAGCTCTGAGGAAGTTTGGAAAGTCCAAAGCCAACATGGATGGCCCACTTCCAAAGGCTGCCCGGTTGGCCAGCTCAGAAGACATGAATCCAGGAAGATGGGCTATTTTCAGGTTACTGCTGCTGAGCTGACGCCAGTTCGGCAGGAGGGAGAGGAAGCTGAATGTGCAAATACAGCAAGACTGCAAATCAGGTTGGATGCGCCGCATCAAGTTGAAGACCACCCCCCACCCAGTCACGCCGTGCAGGTAACAACAGCTCAACTTGTCAAATAATGAACATGGGGTGTTTTCAAGTTAGGTTTGGATATGGAATTCTTTTATTATGCTCAAAAAATTTTTTTTCAGAGTCAACAAAGCTTTTTTTAACCCCCTTTAAGCCACCGGTCTTCAGGTGCCATTGTTGAACTCAGCAAGTTCGAGAATGTGCAAAGGCACAGGTGGCTCCTTCCCCCCAAGCAGGTCTCAACTCACATATCCCCTTCTCACAAAGGCCCTCCATGTCCACCTTGTCACAGAAAACTTGATCCCCGCAGCCTCTCTCTACACCATCACCTTACTTTCTTCTTCATGGGACTTACCACTGGGGCAGTTTTCTTGTTGACCCTTTTACAGATGTGCTTTGCTTCCATGCGGGCAGGCTCATGTCTGCCTTGGTCACAGATAAAGCGTCAGGGCCTAGAGCAGAGCTGGCTCATTGTAGGTTCAGGACGTTCTAACTGAATGGATGAGTGAACAGACCCTATAAACACAGCCCATAAAAGAAGGCTAACCTGTAGTAGAACCACTTTCACCCCAACTTCATGGGATTCAAATTCAGCTTTTGCAGAAGTCCTTGAACACCCAACAATCCGAATCTGTCAGAGTCAGAAGGGTCTTGGGCTCCCACCCAGAACCTGGGGGTCCAGAAACAGCCAAGGGAGAGCCACACCCCGACACCAGCTCTTTCAACTATACGTACCCACGGTGGCCATCTGGGCTTGGACCACTTCTGATGGCCCAGCTGCTGGCACTAGGAGACAGAGAGCAATCAACCCCTTCAGAACTTGATCATCTATCCTGGGATCCGTGGGGGAACCCAGAATTTCAGTAGAGCTAGCCAGCTCACCAGAAGATGCTCTGAGGATTACGGCCCTCAGCCCCTCTAATGAGCCCCAGCAAAGCCTGTGCCGAGCCCCACAGAGAGGCAGGGCCACGCCTGGAGATCATCTCAGAAAGCTCTGTGAGACCTGACACCCTGTGATTCTACGAGTAGGTGCAGGTGCTGCCGTGGGTCAGTCATAACCAATGCCAGCTGCTAGACTCGGAGCAAGGAAGGGGAGTGTGAGTTCCTGGAAAGAGCAAGGGGTAATTGGTGTGCTGTCCCTGGGCCAAAGCAGCCGAGGCAGGACGAGCTGGCCCCAGGCCCGGCTTGGGACTCGCAAAACCTGGGTCGGCCCCAATTTCTCCAGGCTTGACACTTAATTCCTCCGGAATTCATTTACCCCTTATCTCAGTCATTCAGTAAATACTTGCCCGGGGCCTTCCATGTAGCTGCCCTCAAGGGCCTCTGGGTTCAAGGGGCCAGTGCAGGCAAGGCCACCAGTAACAGAGAAGCGATGAAAAGACCCCAGAGAGACTGAATCCAAAGTTTAGAAAAAGAAGAAACCATGGCAGACGAGGTATATAGAGGTGTGTGTGTGTGTGTGTGTGTGTGTGTGTGTGTGTGTGCGCGTGTGTGCGCGCACACGCAGAGTATGACCATGTTGGGGGAGGGGCAGCAATTCCCTAAGTGGAATTCCTCTAGCAAGGAATACAAATGTGTACCCTGGGAAACGAAGGGATCACTTGTCCTACTGTTAAGGGATTGGATCCAACTGCAGCCCTAAGAGCTCAGGGGCTGGGAGGTGGGGCTGCCTGAGGGGGGCTCAGCGTTCTGATGGAAGGTGACATTACTCCTTTTCCCCAGCCCTCCCAGAGCAAGCACAGGGAGAACGCCTTCTCTTTGGGACCACGCTGCTTCCTCACAGGCCTGCGGCGAATGTGTTTCAGTGTCCCTGGCAGGGCCACCTGCCACAGGACACTCGCCTGTCCTGACAAACGGGACAGACATACATACCCACACGCAGCACTGCCCCAAATGGTCACTAATACCTGGGAGCACTTTATTCCGAGTACCCAGCCCATCCTTCATTCCCCAGCGCTGGCTCTGGAGCCATCACCCTGTATTCCAGCAGGTAAAGGATGCACATTAAGAAACCAGGAGCCAGCACAGGGTGGGCCATGACCCGGGGCTTAAGGCCAGCGGGCAGCGGGGACCTTCTGAGGAACCTATACAATAACTCATCTAACCCTCTCACTTAGGTAGGAAAACCCTCAGCACAATCAAAAGCAAGTAAACAAACTACTAAACACTGAGAACAGCTCACTCGGCCTTCAGCTCATGGCCCCAGCCCAAAGCATAGCAGGAAGATCAATAAGCCCTGGCTAACTGATGGAAGGAACAAATGCATTTGTAATTTTCCAAACTGTGAAGAGGCAGCTGGACGTCCTTACTGAGACTGGACAGGGGACACTGTGAACTGTCAAATCTGGTGCGTCATCCCTCCAACATAGAAACACTACACATCCCACCGTAGTCCTGATCTTTCCTGAGCCTAGGGTCATGGTGGGGCACCGGGGCACTCAACCCTACTGTCAATATTGAGGAAGACCCAGGCTTGGGCCCGAGTCCTGGCCGCCATGGCATTCCTCACCGTGCAAATGTGTGGGCCTACCTCTGAACACAGGCAGGGGCCCCAGCTGAAAGCTTCTGAAGGGTAGAGGGTTTCTCCTTGAGCTGTGCAATTCCACATTTCATGAAGAGGGTATTCTCAGCACATGAAACCCGCCATTGGACGCACATTATCAAAATACATTCTGTCTCCTCACCCCCATCACTGCAGGTACAGTGAGCCATTCAGCTGCCTTTGATGGTGCTAATGGTTATTTTGATTTTGCATTTCTGCCTTCAAGACTATTTATTTCCTGTGATATCAATGACAAAAGTTTTCACTTAACTCTTCCAATAGAGAACCTAATTGTATCCTTCACTCAAAATGAAATTTGAAACTATCAGGACACCAGAAATGCCAGCTGCTACGAGTCTAAATAAATTTTACACAAAAACACAGTTTCATTTTGCTAGCACAGAAAAAAAAGAGTAATCTTATGAATAGCCCAAAAAATATAGATCTTGCCAGTAAGTTGCATGAAGGAGTTTTATCCTTATACCATGAAAAAGAATAGTTAGGAAATAAAATGACTTTCAAAATAACCATTTCAACTGGATTTTAAAATATCAAATATTGTTGTCTAGCCAAGCACAACTAAATATTCCCTTTTTTATCAACGGGGTAAAGGCGCTGCCTCAGAAAACTTGCAGGAGCCCCAAAGCCCCCAGTCGCTGTGCAAGGGGTGGGGCTTAGGTTCACAGCAAGGGCTGCAAACACCACTGTGGGTTTTACCCCAAAATCGTATCACAGAATGCAATTCTGGCAGTAGGTGGACCTGTTTCCTGGGGGCGCAAATGACTCTTGGCCCTTCCCTACAACCCACCTTGCTTTCTTACACTTAGGGTAAGCAGTAATTAAGACAACTTCACTTAGAATACAATGGCTTCTTATTAAATACCATTTTTCCCATTGTTGTAGCTCAAACTGTTTAACCAAGGTTGTTATAAGCGTAATATGCTCCTGTTCTGAAATATAGAACACCAGACTACTGAACCTTTTCAGGGTCATTAAACAGCTGTAAACATTATTACAAAAATAAACCCGAGATTTCATGCTTACATTTTGGCCTAGAGCTTCCTATGCTGAGCAAGTACATTTTTTCGTCTCTTACAATCAACGCTGGTGACATTTGGGCATCCAAACAAATTACATCACAAACATTACTGAAGTGGGCAGGATGCTGAGCGGTTTATTTATCAGATGATTAATAGATAAACAGGAGGGCAGCACGGGTGACCTGTTCCGTTTTGACTGATGTGTAGACAACGCTATGAGACAGGACCAGAAACAGTTAAATCCTTGCTGAATTTATTAATGAAAATATGATATTCGAATAGGGCTGCGGAGTATGGCAACTGTGTAACCAGGAGAGTCAAGTTGGAGAGTATGGTCAAACACCCCAACCTCCCCTTTTGGGTGGAATGTTGGCCAAAAAGTCAGGGTGGTCTCTGCCTCTAAAGGAGAGTGGAACTCAGCTGGGCTGGCTTTGCACATGGTGCCCCTGAAACCCCAGGCAGCTTCCGTATTGTTGGGACAAGAGTTGGAGGACTTAAAAGAAGAAAAGAGAATAAAAAAGTATCCTCTCTTTGAAGACTTTGGATGATTTCAAACTTCTCAAAGGCAAAGAGGTCTCTCCAACGTGTTGGCTTTTGGAAAGGTTGGAGCTGGCCCAGAACTGAAGACAGACAATGAGCACATCAGATGGGAAAGGAAAAACGTCCACAAAGAGTTCTCCTGGTCCTCGACTCGGGGTAAAGCAGACTTCTGGTCTGAGTTCCTGGCTCACTATCTGCCCACCTCACACAAAGCCAGGCAAACAGGGGATGGAATTAGAACAACCTCATGTGGAGTAGTTGTTAAGATTGTGGACTTGTCAGGCAGTGTGGACTCTCAAAAAAATAAAAATAATAACAACAATAATAATTGTCATCATCGCCATCTTCACCTCAGCCCTCAACATCATCACCACCTACATCAGCCACAGAATCCTTATCATCTTCCTCATATTCAGCATCTTCCTCCTCTTCACGGCAGCATCGTGCACCAGCACTGTGCTGGGTACTTACTTCACAACTATCATCTCATTTATCCTCACACAACCTCGGATGGTAGGTACCATACTAGCCCAATACTAAAAATGAGGAAACTGAGGCTCAGAATATTTAAGCCCCACAAGGTCACATAGCTGGGAAGCCTGACTCCAGAGCCCAAGCAGTACCCGCTGCAGGGGAAGGCTGCCCCCTTGATGTCCACACCATGTTCAGTCTTGCTGGGCTGGATGCTGACAGATGCCACCTCCTTCATTTGCAAAACGTGTGGAAACAAAGGAAGCTTCAGCTTATGGGAAAGCTCAAAGGAGCCAGAGCCCTCACAACCTTGTTTGTCTGGAAGTGGAAACAGACAGTACAGTCCAGAGAAAGCACCCCCGGGGGCTGGCATGATGGGGTGGGTGCCGGAGGGCACTGTGGGGCTAGAAACGCCGTGTCTCTCAATCGCTGGTTGGGGGGAAGGTCACAGAAACATTTAGTTATATCACCTTGTTTTCTTAACATCCGTAGGGGCGGATATTTTATTCCACATGCTCCTGTCCTGTGTCAGGTGGGTTATTCCCCCAACTAGACTGGAGTAAGAGGAGAGAAGGCACTGGAAGGACCACTAATGTGCATCCAATTGCTGTCTCTTCCACTGACATCTGTTTGACCTTGGGCACCTGCCTGAGCCTCAGTTTCTTTTTCTCTAAAATGGACTGGCATTAACTGTCCTACACGCTTCACAGGATTTTGAGAAGGCAAATGGGTTTCTAGGAGAGGGAACATGGCATTTAAATTACAGAGGAATATACCCTGTGCCATAAACTTTCTCAGAAGCCAACCACAGCAGCCTTTGGGATCCAGAAAGGACCTTCAGTGGAGTAAGTGCTGAGCTGAAGGACATAACCAAGGCACAACCGAGGCACATGAAAGTGGTTAATAAAAACTCATTCATTGCCAACTTTCTCGCTGCATCTGTAAAGTGGGCCTCACATCATTCAGTAACACTTTTGAATACCTACATCTGGCAAGAAGTATGGCCGATCTAGAGATATACAAGCAAGACCAGGTCCTTGCCTTTGAAGCTGACTCAGGGAAGGGAAACAGATGGACTCAGGGAGACCACAGACCAGGCAGAATCCAGTGCTGAAACGGAGGACTCTACAACGTGCTGTGGGCTGGGTGCGGTGACTAAGGGGTGCAGGGGAGAGAAGGGAAGGAAGACCAGTGAGGATAATGGCTGGAAAGAGCCTGGAACAAGGCAGAGAAGAGGAGGAAGGGTGTGTGGGACAGAGGGGTGAGCTTGTGCAAAATGGGGACTCAGCACAGAATGTTCCAGGGGAAGATGGGAGAAGGTGTGGCCAAGCACAGACTTCAATGTCAATCTGTGGAGCATGGAGTTAATATTTGGGGCAAAACAGGGGCTCAAGAAGCCCCCACCGGAGTTGTCACATAGCACGTATGCCTCACAGTGCTGCTGTGACACATGAGCAGTTTTCTACGGAGTGTGGATCAGAGGAGGTGGAGAAAAATAAAAAGTGAAAGTAAACTCCTGGACCACAAACCAAACATGTGAGGGCCTCACAAACCAAACAGGGAGGGTTCCCCATGCATGAAACGGAAGAGGGCACTTAGAGTTTGGAAGAAGGCATTGGTCTCCCCTCTTCCTCTTTGTAACAGCAAAAAAGTGGAAGAAGGACCACTCCACAAATCCTGGCAGCCCACCCCAGCCTCTCCAAAGGTGGCAGCCCAAATCTACCCTCCATGATCCTTCATGGTGTTGCCTGCTCCAGGAAGCCTTCCTGGATTTGCTCCAGGCTGGAGGTGATCACTCAGTCCCCAGAGCTCCCATGCAGTTCCTCTGGAACTTAAGACATTCCTGGTGCCTTATTGCAGGGCTATCAGAGGTCACGTTTTCTCTCCTCCTGTGCTGGGGCTTTGTGAGAGCAGGCATCTTATCAGCCCCCTGTCTGTAGCTCCTGGAGGACCCAATCCTACCAAAAGCTGTCCTCTAAGCTTGTGATGATCACAGTGCAGGGGAGGAAGGTGGCTCAGAGTATCACAAAAATGGACATCATTTTGTGAGCCATAGCCCAGGCCTCTCCCCCTAGAATCCAAGCCATCAAGTGGTGTTTCCATTTCTCCCAGATGGGATGATTTGGGAAGGAAGTGATCCCCTAATCTGCTGTAATTGATTTATCTGAACTGTGTCCACCCCATCAGGGAAAGCAACAAAAACTATATATATATATAATCTTTTAGTGACTGCCCTACCTTTAAAATGATATCACAAAACTGAGAAAGATACCAGCAGTTGTCATGAAGTGTATTGATTATTTCTCTCGCTGGCTTTCTCTTTTCCTTTTTAAACAGACTTTGTCATGACAAGGAGTTAGATATTTAATCCCCTATTAACCTGCCTTGGCTTCCTGCTCAGCCTCAGCACAGAGCTGCTGCGCTAGAACAAAACAGGGGTCCTAGACCCCCAGGACGCCCCGCAGAGGGCAGGGTGCTCAGCTACAGCTCACCGCCCTTTCACCCCTGATTAAAGCCGTTTACGTCTGAGCCCTTCTGGACTATGATATCGTAACGAACAGTTTATTTTCATTTCACAGAAGCCTCAGATTTGATTCAGTGCAAAACTAAATATAATGTAAAATGCACATATGCAAGAGTGATCAAAGAGGGCCTGACTGAAATATTCATAGAAGCCGGTCCAGGGAGATTTGTTCACAGGGGCACCTGTCGAAGACATAAGCTCAGACACACATCATCTCCTAAGTACACACAATCATTACTGAGCAAAAATCCAGGTGCACCAGTGGGGCTCTGCTGCCTGCAACTACGGGGCTCAAGCCAACAGATGGGGCCCAGCCAGGACCAAGCCAGGGCCTCAGTTCTTTGTGGCCTTTCGAATCCCCAGTTCAGCATCTCCAGCTCCCGTGCAGGTCACCAGGCTGGCCTGGCCTGGCCTCTGCTGGGCCAGACTCCTGGGGGAGGAGGTAAGGCTGGTCCATGAGCTTCTGACCAAGGGGGCAAGAACACGTACTGGTGGAGACGGGCTGCTGTCCCAGCAATGGGTGTCACCACCATGTGCAGATGGACTCCAGGGACAGACATGAATTTCCAACAGTTCACACCTAAGGAGGGAGCACCCTCTGCCAGCTCTTGTGCAAACCTGTCAGGACTGGGAGACAGGACTCCCTTTTCTGGGCAAGCAGATGAGTGGCCTTGCTGCCCTTTTGTGCATCTCATTCCCTCTGTCTGGTACTCTCCCCCTGCAGTCTCCACTTGTTCCCTGTGCCCTGTCCTCTGCTGGGAGATTAAATGCCACCTCTCCCAGGAGGCCCTCCTTGATTCCCCAGGAGCAGGGCAGAACCCTTGTGTCTGGTCTCCATAGGGCTCCTCCTGGTTGACTCCTTCCCCTCACAGTGGCTTTCACACTTGGTTGGCTCTGTCTGTGTACTTGACCAGAAGCTCCATGAGGGTGACGACCATGACCATCAGCTTCATGGGGTGTCCCCAGTGCTGGCACAGAGCCAGGCACAGAGGATGCACTCAATTAATATTTGCCAAATGTATAAGAAATGAATGAATGAATGAATGAATGAACAGACCAAGCAACAAATGCTGCAGGCCTGGAGCACAGCATCTCTCCTTGAGGAGAGAAGGGGACCCAGGGGAGAAAGAGACCACAGGCCACTTCTGGGCCACCAGGGCAGTCCACGCTCTCCACTCCTCAGGGCACAAGCCAGGTGAGAAGTTTGCTCCGTGAAGACTTATGTCAAATGTCACTGTCTATGCAGCCACCCCCAACACCACCCTTCACACCGTCCACGAAGAACTAATCCCACTCCGTCTCATGGTGGATTATCTGGGTCCCTGTTTCACCCCCACCACCCTGTCTGGGACCTCCAGGGACCCATATCTGACCCAAACCGAAGGCTTTGCACATAACATGCAGCTACAGATTCTGTGAATGGACTCCAGGCCCCTCATCCTGCCCTCTGTAAACCCACATTCCTTTCGACTGCTCTGCCTATTTAGTATATTCATACCTGCTCATGCAAACATTCATCCAGCCATCCATTCATTCATCGGCATTTCCCGACTTCCCACTGTATGCCAGGTACTGTGCCAGGCTCTGCAGGGAAGGCTCAGACTGTTCACCATCAAAGGGGCAGATGGACCCAAAACGTCAGCCACAGAGATTATGATAACATCTGTGTACTCTTCACTCACAAAAGGGTCAGGAGACCAGGAGGCTTCTGAGGGCAACGACCACATCTCCCTCGAGGCAGGACTATTGTCTGGAGGTCACTACCACTCTTCCCTGGGCCTCCTCCACTCTGAATCTCTGCTGACACCTCTCTCCCCGACCCCAAGATCCCATCACCCCACAGTCAGGAGTGAAGGGGCCAACTAGAGCAGAACAGAATGCCTCCTCTCGGTAACATGCACCTCACGGAGCAGCCTTCCCACACCTAGAACCGTGCTCACACAGCAGGCCTGGGGGGTGTGGGGGTGTGTGTGTGCATGACTCCCCCAGGGCAGGGGCACTGGCCTGCTCTCCCAGCGGGCACCTGCCGTGCAGCAGGGCTGGGCACCCCAGACAACAGCCCATCCTGCCTGTTAGGACAGGGTCACCACCCCCTCCACTGCCTGGGACCACACCTGCATCCCAGCCCAGACAGCTCCTGACCTGGAGGGCCCTGGCCCCTCTTGGAATCACAGCTTCCCATGTGTCAACCAAGGAGGTGGCCAGGCTGGCCACTACCCTCGGCTACTGTCTCTCCTCCTGCGTCCTCATTTACGCTGCTGTGGCCCACCTGACAGGGAAAGGACCTCCCAGCCAAGCCCTCTACCTGCACTATTCACCAACCACAGAGAACGGCTGGAGTTGAAGACGAAGCTCACACTTTCTGCTCTACCCAGAGGAACCTGTTATAGAGCAGCCGAGTTCTGCCAAGGAAGCCAGGCTGCTGGGCAGCCGCTTGTGTACAGCAGGTACAGCTGGACCCAGCCAACCAGCTCCACTTACTGGGGGACCATGGACCCAAGCCTGATGCCAGCCTGTGTCTACCTGCTCTCTCCTGACCCCATGGGCTATCTCCACTTAAGTACAGTAGGCAAAGATCAAACGGCACTGTTTTCCCTGTGCCACAAATAAGAGTCCAGGCCGAAGATTTCCACTGAATGGCCACTCCAGCCCCCATCCAATCTCACTTCCCACCACTCTCCTCCACCTTCTCCTCGATTGCTTGGGGAGCACATCTCCACTCCATGAATGAGATTTGTGCATCCCTTCGCTCTTTTCACAGGCATGCTTTTAGAGGGAAGAGATGCATAGACAGTAGTAGGGTGGCAAAGCTGGAGAAACCGCAGAGATCATCTAGCTCCTGGTCACTCAGCCTGATGTGCCCATTTTATAGATAGGTAAACTGAGGACAGAAGATAGGTGATGACCCCCCTAAAGTTACATAGCAAATTAGTAGATATGTGTCTGTATCTTACTGCCCTTGGTTACCTCCTAAACACTCAAGAAATTTAGCAGAAGCTAAGTAAATGCTGGCTGGCTGGCTGGCTGGTTGGCTGGCTGGCTGGGTGGATGAAAGAAAAAATAATGCACAACTAAATAGATGTATAGTGTAACCAACAAATTCTGGAATGTCCTTGCCTCTACCCCCTCAGCAGCCAAATGGGGGCCAGCAGCTACCAAAAGACTTCAACAATATAGCTTCCGCCACCAGACCCCAAATTCACCAATCTCTCTTTTTGTTCATAATTCCTTCTCCAATCAGATAATATAAAATTAGACTCTTGATTATATCATGTCCTGTGTGTATTGACCCACCTTGGGGTCCTCACAATAAGGAAGTCTGTTAGCCTGGAGCCCGGCGTGAAGCTCATGAACCAGCTGCTGCTGAGTCTCTGCCCCCCTCAGGGATGTGAGATCCTCCCAGGAGGCACATGCAGGGCGGTCAGAGGCTGCAGCCAGCGGCACCCAGGACTGCAGAAGTTCAGGATCCCCCCACGTCTTTCCTGAGAAAGCAAGAAGAGCAAAGGTGGAGTGGGGCCCAAAATGCTTCCATTTAGAAACACTCTTCAGGAGGCAGGAGAGAATGTTTCCATTCGCTCGTTCATGTGTTCGATTTGCATCAGATTACATCAAGCTGATGTGATGTAACATGACATCCCCCCATGAAATGCATAAATCAAGGCACCCCATAAATTTAAAGGAATAGAGCTCTTTTTCAGAAGTGGCTAATTACTCATAAACAGCAGATATTTTATTGCTGTTAAAGTCAGTAGCAGGTTTTTAATAGCCAGAGCGTTTTGTAACTCAAGCTTTTCATAACACAGGCCTGCGGAAGCCAAGCATTACCTGTTTGTAGCTCCCTCAAGTGTGACAAAGATCTTGCTGAGGTAGACCACCTGTGGAGGGGGTTTCCCCACAGCCACGCCCAGCTGGGTGTGTTACCAGCTCCTGCCACCACAGCTCTGCTAGGCGGGGGACCTGGCACTGAAGCCAGCCCTCTGTCTGGGAAGGGGCTTCCCGTAAATACCACTCCCATGCTCAGGACTTTTATTGGGATCTGGGACATCTGCACACTCATGGGGACGGTTTCCTGCCCGTACCACTGGGGAGCAGAGTTAACCTGGTGCAGACTCTTCCACCAACTGCAGACGCTCGTATGGACACTCATCTCTCTCCACCCACACCCACCACCCTCCCTGCATGAGGGAAGCCCTCTCTTCCTCCTCCGTCCTGGGGTTTGGGTGGGATGTAGCCAACCCTCAGATCCCGATTGTGGGATTCATGTGAGCGAATCAGAATATTCCCAACCCTGGCCTTGGTGATAGGTTCAAGGCTCAGCACAAGACCTAATTCAAGCCAATGAGAGTGAGAGCTAGGGCTTGTTAGTGAGCTACAGGCACTTCAGACACACTCCAATGAGGTCTGGAGCTTGGGCAGCCATTTTGCTACCAAGAGTCTGAAGCTGCTGGAGGCGGGGTTGTAGCACCCTGGGACAAGGCCAGGAAGGAGGCAGAGGAGAGAAGTCAGCTGCTAAGTGATATAATTTGAGCTCCTGGATTGAATGACACCTGAAGCTGAACCATTTACATACTTTGCAGTTACATCTCCTGGTGCTTTAAACTGGTTAGGGTTGGATTTCCTCTCACGTGAAACCAAAGGAGTTTTGGCTGATAAAAGACTCTATCCTCTCTTCCAGAACCCCCCACCCCCACCCCTGGCACCTCTCAGCTTCTATTCTGCTCATCCAGCCTCCTCCTGCCCAGGATCATGACAATTCATTCCCATCTTTGCTCTCTTCCATTGAGTTCATTCAAATCTAGACCAGCCAGGTCCAGGAGGCTCCACTCGCACCCCAGAGTCCTGAGCCACACGCTGGCTTGGACTCTTGTAGAAGTGTCTGGTGTGAAGGGAAGAGGAAAACTGAGCCTTCTCCTGTGTGCCCTGGATACAGACTAAGCCTCCACAGTGGGCACCAAGCATGCATTTCTCACCCTGCCCAACCGTCTCCTTGCCATTTGCTGAGGGATCTGGAATTCCACCACTGGGTCTTTCCCATAGGGTTTTTCTTGTTTGCTTCAAGGAAAAGTGATTTTATGTGTTTATTCATGATAGTCCAGAAGTCTTCAGAAGGTTTGCGTGGATTTAACAGGCTCTCTCTCGGCAGAGCGCCTTTGCGCGTGTTATTCCTTCTGTACCAATCCTCCTCTCCCCATCCTCACCTTGGCTAACCTTTTCTTCAGATCTACAGCCAAATGTCACTTTCCCAGGGATGCCCCCCAAATTCCTTAGATTCCAAAGATGCCCTGTAATGGGGCAGAACTCTGAGTGCTCAGCCAACTGTAAAGTGCTCAGTAAAGATGCCTACTGGCTATGGGGCTTCCCCGGTGGCGCAGTGGTTAAGAGTCCGCCTGCCGATGCAGGGGACACGGGTTCGTGCCCCGGTCCGGGAAGATCCCACATGCCGTGGAGCGGCTGGGCCCGTGAGCCATGGCCGCTGAGCCTGCGCGTCCGACGCCTGTGCTCCGCAACGGGAGAGGCCACAACAGTGAGAGGCCCGCGTACCGCAAAAAAAAAAAAAAAAAAAAAAATGTCTACTGGCTGATGAAGGAAAGCGAAGCCCTAGAGTATTCCATGTTTTGTGGTTTACAAAGCACCTCCTCACCCACCATTCCTCTTGCTCACTCTGCTCACCCTGCACTGTAAGGATCCCTGGCCCCCTCTTCACTGTACAGAGAGCCCCAGAGGGACCAGGCTCCCACCCACTGCTCCTGTTCCAAATGCAGGCCCCTTGCAGCCCACGGCACACATGTCAGGGATGCAAGGGCATCCGGACATGTGGGGTCTGAAACGGGGCACCCCGGAGCAGGCGGAGTAGTAAAGGGAGAATGAAAATGAGCTGTGGCCAGGCCTCATCTCCAGCCATCCCTGTGGCCTGAAGACAGTGCCCCTGGGCTGGCATTAGCTAAGCTTCAGGGTGGCCACCAGGAGCCAGCCTTCCCCATCCCCAGCGTGTACTCAAGCAAGCAAGGAGGCAGCCCAGGCCCCTGGCAAAGCACATGGGCCTAGGTGAAGAATGTGTTGCCCAGGCCCTGGGAAACTTGCCCCACTGTGTCTGGCTTCCAGAGGCCACACTCAGTTGGCTGGCAGGGAGTCTGACACCACAAGCGCCTGGCCTCCCCTGGAATCCCAGTCATGTTACTGCTTGTCTGCCCGCCCACCTGCCTCCACCTCCCCGCCGTCCTTTGCAGCGACCACTCCCCTGCCCTGTGCCCTGCCACAGCTGCTGTGGCTACCAGCCTTGCTGCTGCTGGAGCCCCCGGGAGGGAGCCCTGCCCCTGCATACCCTTCACACAGGCTGGGCAAGCCCTCGGTGGCTGGGGACAGATGAGCAGGCTCTGCAGCGCCTGTCATCTCACTCCAAGAAACCCAGCTGGCCAGGGACCCGCGTGTGCAACCTCTGATCTACGAAACTGCTTGTTCACCCCCAGCATCCCTCGACTCCACAAGCTCCAATGCCCAGCAGTGAGAGAGAAAAGGGATTTCCAGATCCACTTGTTCACTCGTTCATTCATTTAACCTGGCACAGAAGAGCCACTGGTTCAATTTCTACCTCCCCCATTAGACATAAACTCTGTAAGGGTAGAAGCAATGTCTTCTGCAGTTATTGCTATATCCCTGATGCCCACCTGAGTGCTGGGGGCACCCAGAAGACCTTTTGTTTTGTTTAACTTTTTACTGTGAAATATACAGAATACTCTTAATAAATATTTATTGAGTGGATGGAAGAACAAAAACATGGGTGAATGGATGGATGGAGGATGGAATAATGGATGGATGTTTGGGTGGATGGATGGATGGATGGATGGATAGAAGGATGGATGGATGTTTGGGTGGATGGATAGAAGGATGAATAGATGGATGGATGGATGGAGTGAATGAGCATCTTTCATGTATTAGGTAATATGAGGACTGTGGAGATGAGCCTGGACAGGTCTCCTCTAGAAAAGAACAGAGTCTTGGCCTGCTACCAAGCTGAGAGCAGGAAGAGTACAGTAAGTGTCCCAAGGGATACTTGTCCCAAGTGTCATACAAGGAGGTGTCAAGAGAATTCAGAGAAAGGTGAGGGGGGAAAATATCAGAATCCATCATATTGCTTGACATCTAGTAAACCTCTCTGGCAATAGGGCCCTTAGGTTTACCAGGCATCCTTAGTCCTTTCTAGGAAAACTAATAGTCCTAATGAGGAGAGGGGCTGCTCTCTCAGGGATCTTTCTGGTATACCTTCCTGAGGCTTGGATCCATTTTAAACCTCTGGGATCAATGTGTCTGTCTTCAGGGGTTTTTCCTCAGAGCTCTGTTTCCTAAAATCCTAAACTCTCCAGTAGCTCAGGGTCCGCTCACCTGTTTCAGAAAATAAGTAAAATGAAAACAGCTTAAAAGGGCTTTCAGCAGTGCCCCAATTGCAGGTACCACATACCCCTTCCCGACGCTTTTCGCCACAGAGCTGCACTGCAATAAACCACCTTCTCATTTTTGCTGTGTATTTGTACCCTTGCTAATATTTTTTTAATTAATTCACTATTTTTTACTTTAATGCATTTAAAAGGAAACTATATCATTACCCTAAATGGAAATTTGTATCACTTGCTCTAAATTAAAGGTAATTATAAAAATAAATAAAATGAGAACAATGTTATTACATTCTGGCTAAACACTGCTGCCTGCAGCAGGCTCCGGCCTGAGGCCTGCTCTCTCTTCCAGAGGGAGCTGACAAAGGTAGAGGGTGTTAGGGAGGCACAGGAGCCAGCAGGGCTTCCCCCTGGAGAGCTGGGGGGCAGAGAAGTGGAGGCCTCTCACCCTGGGACCCCAGTTAGTTAACGTGGTGGTCCCTACATGTCCCGAAGTTGCCATGGACATCCCAATGGTTGGTTTCTCCCGGGTCAGCACAGCCCTTCCTTTAGCCAGTGAGGACCTTCTGATCAGCGTGGATAAGGACTCCCTTAAGAAGTTCTGTATTGGGAATAAATTGACCTTTCCTCCCCATTCAAAAAAAAACCCTTAATTTGAAAACATACTCTTCCCTTCCCTGCCTCCTGGGCCCTCCCCATGCCCGCCTTTGACCTTTATTACCTCCAAAGCCCACAGAATGCCATCAGGGTCAGAGGTCTGCCCTATCTTCCTGGGAGGACGGGGTGCTCTCACTCCCCTGAGACCTCGGGCCTTCCCGCTGCCCTTCCCTGGGGACCTCATCACACGCGATCCCTGCTCCCCTTCAAGTTCACGGGAGAGAAGAGTCCTGTCTGTTGCAAACACCAGCTTCAGCTCACAAGGGAAGGAGAGACAGTGAAACCAACCAAAAAACAAACACATATGATTGACATATTTGTATTAAGCATGGTCAAAATCTCCTGGCACCCAGAACCTGGCCCAAATGGGTTAGCCACAGACTTTCCTCCGAAAAAGCAGATAAAGACTGAAAATAGCAAAGCAGTTCTGGGACTGGATCCTGAAAATCTACCTTCGTTTTCCTCTTTCAAGAGAGGAACATTTCAAATATCGATGAAATCTTTATAAGAACAACTAAATAGATCAGGTTTAGCTTCACAATGAACCGCACTTTTTTCCTCAAAGGCTGAAAGAGAGAATTCAGGATGTTTTTTTTTAAAAGATTTTGTTTTTCCTGATTTTGCCCGAGCTGATGCTTCTGACGCTGGAGATTATCTGTGCAGCAGCCGGGCTTGTTGTAATTAACACACAAGTAGCAGCTCCACTTCCTAGTAATATATTTTCCTAAGACTTTGATGATGCTGAGAGATTTTGAATCCCACATTGCAGACTTTGAAGAAAATGCATTGGATAGAGACACCTTAGATGAAATTGAAAATAACTCGAGTTTAATATGCTGCCCCAAGAGCCTTGTGGAAAGAACGGGTTAAAGATATCTGAGTGCGCTGTGGATCAGGCTGTAGGAAAGTTAGTCTTGCGGGTCCTGCCAAGGCGTAGAGCTGTGTGATTGGGTCTTCTTCTTTGGGGGAGTTTTGGCCCCTGAGTGTCTTCTTTGGTCTCAAACATAAATGACTTCCTTAAAGGAGTTAATTAATTCTTAAATGTGCACAGAGCCCATGAGCACAAACATTAACTTGTTAAAAGCATTAAGCCAGATTCTGTTCTCAGCCGCTCACAAGCAGTTCCCCGTGACATCTCGGGGAGTGTCACATGCAGGCTGGGTGCCCAGCACACTTGGTGCCCAGCTCCTTCGAGCACCAGGCCATGACTCATCTTGGGGCCGGCATCACAGTCTGGCCTCTGCTCCAGCCCCAATAAGAAGCATCTGGGGAGAACTCTGTCCCCTCTCTGCTCTGCTTTCTTTCCTCTTCACTGAGCTCACCGGGCCACCGATGGCTTCTCCGTACCTGGCAAGGACACGGAGGAACAGAGGACACGTTGGGAGTCCTGCTTGGATGGGGCGAGCTGCGCTGAGCGCGCCTCAAGCCAAAGCCTCCCCAGATGTGAGCACGTCAGGAGAGGGAACACATCGCCTCTTCTCAGACCCCGGCCAACGGCGCCTTCCCCAGGACGCCCCTGCCCTCCTCCTACCCAAACCTCACACTGTTGACTCACTTACACAGCCAGCTCTCATCTTATCTTGTTCACCCAAGTTTCCTTTATGTTGTCTGTCTTGGGTGCAATGTGACTTAGAACAGCAGAAACAACATTTATCGCTTAAAAAATAGGCCACACACACAGTACACATACACACGCACACACGTGTGTATGTGTACATATGTGTGCATCTTTCATGACAATATCTGCTGCTGGTAACAGATAAGGAACATTCTTATATATACTACTGGAAAGGGTGTAAGTTGGTAGTATTTTTTGGAAAGCAGTTTGGCATTATATATCAAAAGTCTCAAAAATATTTATAACCTATGACTCAGTTTTCCACTCCTAGAACAAACCTACAATGCTATCAGTGACGAAGACAAAACTGTGCTGAAGTGCTACTTATCGCAACAAAAGACAGAGTTGACCCAAATGTCCAAGAGTGGGAGGATGTTTAAATTAACACTGCTACAAATACTGTGCATTGAAATCATGCTTTCAAAAAATATTTCAGAGGTTGGGAAAATGCTCAGGCCATAATTTTAAGTGAAACAGAAAACTACAATTAAAGCTTGATTCCAATTCTGAAAAAGAAGAATATATATGTATATAAAACAACAAAAGGAAATGTAAGAAAATATTAACAAATTATTATCTCTGAGGGGGGTGGGATTATTTGTCTTCTGATGACTATTGTATATTTTCCAAATTATTTCATGGGCATGCATTGTTTCTCTAATTAGAAAAATATAAAAGTTATTTTTGAAGAGAAAGCTGAAATGAAAGAAAGCCCCCCTCCATTCAGCAGATACCAATCTTCAACACCTTTTTAAAATTTGGGGGGTAACTGGCCATAGATATTTAGTTAGGTTGGAATGAAATGAATGAGATGGAAGTGTTTTAATTGCATACTTTTGATTAAAATGTGATTCCCAGAAGCGGTACCATAGTGGTGGTAGTATGAAGGAAACAGGTAGTTTTCGAGTTGGTCCACTGTCACAGAAAGCCTTTCCTACCCATGCCACCCCCCTCAGAGGAGCACCCCCTCTGTCTCCCATCTCTGCCAGTCCCCAGCCGCAGTGCCTAGCGCAAAGTGATGTTCCAAAACATAACAGAAGTGAACAAACAAAGATGCATTCTCCTGAAGCAGTGGACACACACTTTCCCTTCTGGGATATTTGGTGGTTCTGTAGGTCTGGTACACCTTGTTGTAAGTCTTGCTCTAGGACTGGAAAACTGAGTCATGGGTTATAAATATTTTCGAAGTATCTTCTCTCATGGGATATTTGGAGTTTTACAACAAACCCCAGAAGACTAAATAAATAGTTCCCTTAAGTTCAACAATCATTTACTAAAAGTGTCCACCATTTAGATTCAATGGAGTAAAGGGCATTAGGTTGATTTCCTCTCATCCATGATACACCCACAACACAATGTGAATATATGAAGGCATATCACCAGGAAAGGCTGCCTTCTCCAGAGAAGGGAAGAAATTATACGGTGAGTAGGTCGAGGATGGTGTCTTCATTTTAGGAAGGATTATCTCCCAGGAACACTTCATAGGCATCAGAAAGGATGACACAATATTCAGAAATCTATTGTAATAGGCCAGAGAACAAAAACATTTTGGCAGATGGCAAAAAGGCCTCTAACAAAGTTGGGTATTCATTTCTGATTTTTTAAACAAATGCTTGGTAATACAAAACTAAGTTCATCAAAATACCTATCTCAAAACAACCCCAAAACATGGCGTATGGTAAAACGCTAGCAGCATTTTCATCAAAATCTAAAACAAACTAAAGATGTAAAGATGCCCCGTCACCACAGTTCTTAAATATTCTTATGGAAGTTCTAGTCAATGCAACTAGCAAAGAAAATCAAGTAAGAACTATAAATATTGGAAATAAGTAAAAATTATCATACTTTCCAATAATATGTTTGACTCTCTAGAAAACTCCACTCAATATTAAAACCAGAGAGTCAATATTTTTAAAAAAATATCAGTAGTGGATTGTACCAAGGTGGCAAACAGTCACATCTACTCTCCTTCTCTGCTACTTCAAAGCCCTGGAAACGGCATACATTTTTTTCATGCAGAACAATTCTCTCAGGGCGTTAGAAAATAAGAAAAGGGGTCATCAGCATGCCGGAAATTTTGACGTATTCCCGGAAGATGGAAAATAGATGGGATCATATTGATAGGAGGACACCAAACACACTACAGGGAAACAACTTGAAAGAAATGAATTGATCCAGAGAAACTCAGGACTCTGAGTGAAAATTCAGTGGCAGAAGAGAGCCTCATCCCCAAAGCCAAGAACCAAATGCTACCCTATAAAGGCATGAAGCTCCTGGCCTTAAAATTGTCCTAGAGTGAGGACAGGGGCTTGAAAAGAAGCAGAGAAGAGCTTCATTTCTGATAGAATAAAGAAGAAAATAACAGGGCAGCCCTGCTAGAAAGGCAAGGACCCCACGTCTCGCACTGCCAGAGTGAACACGCGCTTCCTTGCCAGTGGATGGGGACAGGGTGGGGAGGAAGGCAGGCAAGTCCCAGGCTGCCCACTTTCCTGCCTGCCTACCCCACAGTGCACATCCTTATGGGGGGTTCCACTGTCCTGGAGTCCTCCTCACTAAGAAGCCAGAAAGCATCCCTCCCATTCCACGGTGAGGCCTGTGGAATACCAGACCTACAGAGCCTACAGAACCACCTGCCAGCTGCCCACACTAAGTCATTAGTCCTCTTCTCATAAACACAAGTGACAAAAAGCTTACTAGACACATGAGAGAAGCTCAAAACACACAAAAGGAAAAATCAAGATGAACCCAAAAGAAACAAAAATAATTTAGAGAACAGGAAGAATTTAATTAAAAATTCTCATTAATATATTTAGAAAGAATAAAGAGAATATTTCACCCTCTAAGAGAGAAATGACTGCCTGGAAACAGAGCAATCAGAGAAGAAAAAAATAAAGGTGCTGGAAATACAAATTTTAATTGCATATATTATTTTAAAAGTCAACTGAAGTTCTGAAAAAACAAATATACTTGGTCCAGGCCATATTTCTAACATGGAAGATAATACTGAAAGTAGCGCACACACACACACACACACACACAAACAAAAAACAAAGAAAGAAATGGAAAGTGAAGGAGAAAAATTAAGAGACATGGAGGTACAATCCAGAAGGTCTAATATCCATCTAATAGAAATTCTGGAAAGAAAATAAGCCAATAAAGAGTTAAGAAATGATGATGATGATGATGATGATGATGATAGTAGAAAAAGAAAATGTCTGTAGACTGAAAAAATAAAAAAAGAAAATTAACTTTGAAAGAATCCCTCAGGCACTGGGAAATTTTCTGAAGAAAAAAAAAAAGTTTACATACTGTCACATCCAAAGAAACTTCCAGACTCAGAGAAGAAGACAAAAATTGGAAAAATAAAAAGAGAAAGAAAGAAAGAAGGAAGGAAGGAAGGAAGAAAGGAAGGAAGGAAAGAAAGAAAGAAAGAAAGAAAGAAAGAAAGAAAGAAAGAAAGAAAGAAAGAAAAGAAGAGAAGAGAAGAGAAAAGAAAAGAAAGGGAAAAGAAATAGCTCATCCAGAAAGGAGTGAGAATTGGTTTGTCATCAGACTTATCATCAACATTAGATGTCTCAAAACCATCAAGGAATATTATCAAGGGGCTGAGGAAGTTATTTTGAACCTAGACTTCTATACACAGCATCGAGTGAAAGATAAAATTAACACATTTTCAGACATGAAAGGACTCAGACACCTCTGAAGGAATTAATACAACAGAAGAAGGAAAATTTTAAAAGAGGGTGAACCAAATGTCAGTCAACTTTTATATTTAAGTCTAAATAATGCATAGTGCATAATGTTTAAGAAAAAGTCTAGAATTAAAATCATAGATCATTTTAACATAAAAGGAAGGGGGAAAGAGGTGGGACTGGGACCAGATGACAGATCAGATAAAAAGTAAAAGCATGCAAAACTTCTTGTTTTGTTGAAAGGAGGCTCTGGATGCTGAATGTCCACATACATGCGCACACACACACACACACACACACACACACACGTTTAAATGTACATATTAGAAATCAAGTGTTACCACTATATGACTAGATCTCAGGTATACAATTTCTAAATCAGAAAATAAAAGAAAATATAACAAAAAGAATTTGATCCATACAATAAGAGGGAGAAAAGAATTAAAATAAAAAATTTGATGTGACATGGTAACAGACAACATAAAATAAGGTAGCAGGAATAAAACCACATGTCAGTAAACTTAATAAATGTTAATGGGTTAAAATCATAAAAGGGAATATCAGATATTGGATTAGGTTAAATATATGTCCACAATTCCCCAATTTTATACTCTTTATGTGAGAACCAGCTTACACATGAAGGTTGAAAATATAGGAATAGAAAAAACACATATGAAACAATGTTAGCAAAATAAAAATAGGTATTACAATATTATCAAATAGGTATTACAATATATCAAAAATATATAATTTAAAGCAAAAATACTAAACAGGTAACAGAGGATTCTTATGTCAAAAAAGGGGTACAATCTCCTAGAAAACTGCAAGAAATCATCATCGTTAAAACTTCTGTGCACTTAACAACAAAGCTTTATGCATGATGCAAAAACTGGAATAATTTAATGCAACTCTAACAAATCCATCAAGGGAAATTTTCCAATATCTCCCTCAAATATTCATATGAAAAGTAGATTTTTTTCAATAAATTTAAAAATAAGAGTAGAGTGACAGAATTCCATACCCAAAAGAAAATGTGAAATCTTTACAAATACCCATGAAACATTTCAAAGATGTTACATGTATTAGAACACACATACTTCAATAAGGTTCCATAACATAGAAATCATATTAACCACATTAATTAAAAGTAAAAACAAAGTGATGACAAAAAATTTTTTTCTAGGTGGTGGCTAAAGCAGTTCTCAAAAGAAATTCTGTAACTTTAAATGTAATGAATAGAAAATGAAAAGAATTGAAAAATGGACTAAGCCTTCAATTCAAGAAGCTGAGGGAAAAAAGTAAAAATAAACCCAAAGAAAATAGAAGGAAGGGATTAGTAAAAATAACAGTAGAAACTAATTAAATAGAACATCCTCCTCCCCTTGCCCTCTGGGGGGGTTGGGGGAAGTCTCACTAAAGGCTGGTTCTTTGAAAAGACCAAGAAAACAAACTTGACAAAGTGGATAGGAATAAAGAGAGAATATACAAATAAACATTAGTACTGAGAAAGGGGAAATAAATTCAGATACAAAGCAGACTTAAAAATTATAAAAGAATACAGAACTTTATATCTTTAATTTGAAAATCTCCATTAAAATGAATGATTTATCTATAAAAATGATCAGATATAACTCAAGGAGAAGTTAAATACCTGAATAAAATAATAAAAATAGCAGAAATTTAAGATAATGAATAGCTACATCAAAAAAGAAAGAAAATAAAAGGCCCAGTTTTATGCTCATAGTTTACTAGACCTTCAAAGGAAGGTTATCTCTATGTTTATAAACTGTCCCAGAGCACAGAAAAACAGAAAACTCCGCATTTCATTCTCTGAGACTAGGATAGTGCTACTAGGTATAGCATAGAAGAAAAAGAGAAAGAGAAGTAGAAGGATGAGGAAGAAGAGGAGAAAGAGGAGGAAGGAGAAAAAAGAAAAGGAGGAGGAATAAGCCCCCAGACTTGCTGGGCACTCATTGAGCAGTAGGAGGATGAGAAGGAGAAGGAAAGGGGTGATGGGGAGGAACAGGAGAGAGAGAAGGGAGAGGAGGGAGAGGAGGAGAGAGGAGAGGAAAGAGGAGGGGGAGGAGGAATAAGAACTACTACTAACACAATTACTACCTATAGAAGCTATAGGACAATCTCATTTATAAACATCAATGTAAATACCCTAAATACAATATCAGTGAAATGAACCTGGTAGTACATTAAGATAAAATAGTAATTCATCAAAGAACAACCACAGTTTACTCCAATAATTCAAGAATCATTCAACAACAGGAAACCTATCAATTCACCATATTAACATCTTACAGGAGAATAACCATATTATATCAACAATGTCCCAAACACTTGATAAAACTTAACATTCCTTCCTAATTTATAAAGAGATACATGGCCTACATCACACATTATGTTTGATGGCAAAATATTGGAAGCATTTCTGTTAAAGCTAGCAACAAGACACTGTGTCCTGGAAGTCTTAGCCAATGCAAACAATGTGATTTTTATAGAGGAAAAAGAAACTATGAGATAAAATTATTGACAAGGAACAGACAAAACAGTCACTGTTAACAGCTCAAAATGACTATATGCAAAAAATCCAAAGAATGAAGTACAAAACTGTTGGTACTAATAAATGTTCAATTAGAGGTCAAAGATAAGATCAATACACTGAAAATTATTGTTTTCTTATACATTAAAAACCAATTATAAATTATCAGAGGAAAATTTTAAACATACAAAAATAAATATAATAAGAAATGGGCAAGACCTATATGAAGTAAAACATAAAACTTTATGGAAGTGCATAAAATAAGACCTGAATAAATGAAGAGATATACCATGTTCATGGATGGAAAGATGATATTGTAAATATGTAAATTTTTATGAAATTAATCTATAAATCAAGCCAAATTGCTGAAAGGATCGTCTATCAAACTTAGCAAGTGAAATCTAAAACTCATCTGAAAAAAACAATGTGATAACTGCCAAGTAAACTGTAAGAAAGGAGAATAAGGAGAGGGCATGCAAACTATCAAGTCAAAATATAATAAAACTATAGTAATTGAAATAATAGGGTCATATACAGGAGTAGATAAATAAGTCAAGAGACCAGATAGAGAACTCCCAAAGAGACACGTGGTTTAGATAAAGTTAATGACTCATATGCAGTGAAAGAACAGAATGATGAGTAAATGTACTGGGACAATGGGCTACCATTTAGACAAATACGTCACATGAAATACTTCACACAAAAATACTTTTAAAACTAAGAAGTCATCTACAGATATAGAGAACAGATAGTGGTTGCCAAGGGTGAAGGGGGTGGGGGAGAGAAGGACTGGGAGTTTGGGATTAACGGATGCAAACTATTATATATAGGATGGATAAACAACAAGGTTCTACTGTATAGCACAGGGAACTATATTCAATATCCTGTGATAAACCATAATGGAAAAGAATATGAAAAAGAATATATATATATATAACTAAGTCACTATGCTGTACAGCAGACATTAAACACAACATTGTAAATCAACTATACTTCAATAAAATTTTTTTAAAAACTAAGAAGTCATTGATAAAAATGTAGAATTTTTTTCATAATCTTTAGTAAAGAGGACTCAAATGCCATTATTCAAAAGATAGCAAAATTTTTTACACCTTCTTCTGCCACACACATACGCACAAAATATGGAGATTGATATATAAAGCGCTCCTTTATATCATGAAGGCAAAGAACAAATATACAATAAAATATATAAAAATATAAAGAGGACATTTATAAAGGAAGTCATATAAGTGGGAAGTATATCTTTATGAAAAAGATAAGGAAAATTCATATAAAATTAAAATAGTTTTGGTGTATCATATCGCCCAAAACTAGAGCTTTATTTCCCCACTGTTAGCAAGACCACTCTCACTCACTATCTGCAGAAAAGTAAATTGGTGCTCCTTTTTTAGAAAGCAATTCAGCAATATCCATGAAAATTTAACTTAATACCACCTATAGTCATCTCTAATATAGAAATACACATGTATGTTCCAGAACGTTTACTGTAGCATTTCTCTAACTGGAGAAAGAATGAGAACAAGAACTCCTTTATATTTGATGTGTATTTATGTATATACAGACAGAGATACATCAAGCCACTCATAATCATTATCTGGGGAAGGGCGAGGAACTGGAGTGGAGATGAGAGATTTAAATAAGACTTTCACTTTTCATTCTATATTTCTCTAATGTAATTCTTAAAACTTGTTTTATTTATGTAAAAACAAAATAAAATAAAAATAGTTTTCCTATATAGTCTTATATATTATTTGGAAAATATAATTTTAAAATCTCATTCGTAATAGCAAATCCTGAATATGTATATATGTGTGTAGGGTACAGATATAAAATTTTGCCCTAATAATATAAATACTTGATGGATTAAAGATTTATATTAGAAAATAAGACCATAAATACATGAGAAGGTAAACTTAGGAGTATATTAGTATACTAACATAATAATGGGGTAGGAAATTATTTTCAAACATGACACCAAAGACAGCAAAGGAATAGATTAAAAGGTTTGATTACTTAAATCCCTTCATCTCATTAAAAAGCACCATGTACAAAATTAAAAGGCACATGAAAAACTTGGAAGAAACAATTACAAGATATGTAAAAGACAAAGGGTTAATATCTTTGATGTATGAAGAGATCCTACAGTTCAAAAGAAAATTCAACTACCCAGAAGGAAACCACACAGAGGGCGTGAACAGGTAAATCACCAAATATAGACATTTCATTAAACATCTATCTATCTATAGATATATACAGATACAGACATAAAGGTATATAGATTAATAACTACCTAAAATATAGATATACATATATATTAAGCTCAAGAAATGAAAAGTAAAATGAGACATTTTCCATATCAAATCGATACTACTTTGCTAAATAATACTCAGTATTGGTATTGGTATAATAATATAAGTATTGGTAGAATATAAGGAAAGAGGCACTGTTATAATTTGTGTATGTTGGAGGGGGGAGGTACTAATTTGATATAACATGACTGAAAGCAGGGCAATTTGGCAACAGGTATTAAAATCTTTAAATGTGTATTCCCTTTAACCAACAATTCCACATCTAGCAATTAAACCTAAGGAAATAATTAAGAATGTGTACAAAGATTTAGCTAAAATAATGTTCATCAAAGTGTGATTTATAAAAGTGCAAGTCGATTGTCCTTCTTCCTGGCCTGCTGCCAAGGGAAGGAGAGGAAAGGGTGGGGAGACCAGGGATTAGGAAGGAGAAAATTAGGCAGGATGCCTCCCAAGTATGACTACATTAGAAAAGAGAGCTCTGCAAGATTAGGAGGTCTCAATATGCCCTTTCAGCAAAACAAGGTATAAAAGTTATGCTTGCAGGGTAATTTGAACCTGATAGGTGGACCTGTTGCAGGCTGTTCATAGGAAATAAACTCTACAAGTTCAAAACTTCTGACTTTTATATTATTCATTCATTCACTCATCCAGTCAACAAATGTTAATTGAGCAACTACTCTATGCCAGATACCATTCTAGCTATCACAGATGGAAGGATAGATAGAAAGATATGGATGTATGTATGGACGGATGGATAGTTAACAAATAACAAAGAAAACAAAAACAGATTGCAATTCAGATATGAGGCCACACTGATGTCCGTCCTTCGCTTCCTTCCTCCACCCTACCAGTATCCCTCTCTGCTGCTGAAATTGGTAGAAGAGAGAGCATCTCCCAGCTCTCATCAGAGGTCAAGAAGATTTTGATGGCATTAGAAGAGGGTGGTGAAGTTTTAATTCCTGTAGAAAAGGCCACAGCCTGGAAAAGGAATAGAGATGGGGTATTGGAGAGAAGGAGGTAAAAGGATGAAGGTGTGACGGGATGGGGATGGAAGGGAGAAGAAAAGGTGGAGGATTGGCCCACATGGGCACACTCTAAACTGGATACCATGCATTCATCAAAAATGGTACAGAAGAGTGTTTAACACCCAGAGAGAGTTGGGGCAGTGAAGACCTTGAGGGGCCAATTATACTAGGGTGTGGACTTTCACCCTCTCCCTCATGGTCTGGATGGTTTGGATTCAATCATTGGAAACCTAGAGTGAAGAACAGATTTAACTTCCTCTAAACCTGTGTGCACGCATGTGTATGTGCACATGTACACACACCCACTCACAAGAAAAAGGACACAGTCCACCTCTCTTGTATCCCCACCTCTAACCCAAAGGCATGCACCTGAGACCCCGCCAGGGCTGGTAATGAGTCTGCTGAGGCAAGCATTCACAGTGCACACCAGGTCAGGCAAAACAATGCCACTGATTCCATGACTGTCACTTTCCTTCCCCCAAAGAAAGAAAACTCCGGTCACCCTTCTAGGAGCTAAAGACAAGGAGCCCAGTCTTCACTTCAAATGAGAAGAAAAAATGAAAACCACCTAAATGTCCACCCACAGGATTCAATTAAATAAATAAATCATGGTAAAGTTATGCAATTGTGTTTGCACTCATCAGAAAGGGTATATAGAAGAATGTATTAAATTAAACAGCTGATTATAAAATGGCATAGGGAGTACAATCCCACCTTGTGTACAACAGCAAAAGAAAATAGGCATGCATAAAATAGTCTAGGAGGACACACAGCAAAGAGCCAACATGGGTGATCACAAGGGATTCCATCCTCTTCCTGCTGCTCGTCTCTATCTTCTGATTTTTCAAAGTAAGCTTGCATGTAAGGATAAGAAAAATTAGCAAAATGTATATAGAAATGAAAAGAAAGAACACCCTCTGTAGACGTTCAGCATCCAAGCCTCCACATAGTTCATCTGTTGGTCACACAGGGCATGCTAGGCCAGGAAGATACAGAGTGGGGGGTGTTCCAGTGGTTCTTTATCCAGTCACCGGCTGTGTTCTAGGTTATAAGTGAGTCAAGTGACAGGCGCAAGAGTGGCAACAACTGCTGCGAAAGCCAAGTCCTTTCTCACCTAGGACACTGGCAGGTCTGACATGATGGTTCCCCAGCAGAGACCCCGGGGGTGGTAAAGCCCTCTGTCTTCTCCATCAGGCTCCCGTTGGCCACCACCTCTTTCTAGATGATTTAGGAGACACGTGTTTTTTTCCAAGGTTCTCACCATGAGGAACCTAGTAGCAATTTATGGGGAAACACCTACAAATTGTGGTGGTCCCTGATTTAAGTAAGCACATTCAGTACAAAACCTTGTTTGTTGGAGACAGTCATGCAGTCATTCAACAGTCATTTACCAAGGGTCACTGCATCAGGTGCCGAACCCTGAAACCTGTGCTGGCCCTGGCACATGGCCCAGTCCTGAAAAGGAAAACTGGCAGCATAGTTCCTTTGTGTAGAGACAGATCTAGGAAATGACCTCTGTTACCACTAGATAATCCAAGTTTCCTCAATGATCAGAGCTACAAATATGCACTTCCTATCTCAGGTATTTATAGCCTTACAAATTATCCTTCTCCAAGAGCAGAGCTCTCCTACATCAGTCTGCTGTCTCCTGGCCTGGAGCAAAGGGGTGTGGATTTCACAGAAAATGCATTTGAGAGGCCATCCCAGCCCCAGCAGCCCAACGCCAGTTGTAACTTGTGCCCCTGGCATCTGCTCCCTGATTCTTCCCTGATCCTCTAACCACTTAAGGCTCTCCTGCCTCCCACTCCCTTCTGTTTGGGCTGTTTTTCTCCCAGCCCAGATCAACCGCACCCATCGTGGTCGATCAGTTGTCCACTTTCCTCCAAGCTTCCATGAGGTTATAAATTCACATGTTAGAAATGTTTGTTCTCTTCCCATGAGCCCTGCGCATCACACATGTTTCTCATGTAGCAAGTGCTCAATAGCTCCTGACTCTCTCCGACAGGGATTCTCCAGGGATCTGACTGAAGCGTGCCTCTTGGTGGGCATCTGCACATCCTCCCATAAGTAGTGCCAATTTCCAGGGGCACAGGTGGAACCCACTTTGGGAGAACTCTGATGATGCTGGTTCTGAAGAATCTGCCTTCTAGACTAGAACACCACACCCAGGAGCAGCACCACGAGGAAGGCCGGCAAGAGGCGCGCGAGAGAGAAGCATAGTCTCGATGGCTCAGTGCCCTTCAGGAAGCTTCCCAGAAGGCACTGGTCTGCAGGCTCATCAGCCTGTCCAGCCTGAGCTAGGACATGGTTTCCCGAAGTTCCTTTCAGTCCCATGACCTTAGGAGTTCACATCACTAGAAAGACTTCAAGGTCAGGGATCAGCAATGAGGATGACATAACAGGGACGGCAATAAAGGTAACTAACAACACTTCTTTTATTGCACTTAGTGCTGTTCTAAGTGTCTTCAATTAATTCTCATTACTCAATGAGATAATTTTACTATCGCCATACCCATTTTATAAATGAGGAAACTGAGGCATGGTTAAAAAACTTGCCTAAAGCCATGGATCTGATAATGGTATCACTGGACCCATCTCCGAGCGCCATGAATCTACCCTCTAAGCTGCCACTACTCAAGTGGCCCTGCAGTTGAGGCAGCTGGAAGTGAAGGAAACCAGTGGATCCCTCCAGCCTGCCGCCAGTAAGGAATCCGCACCTGGGCTTGTCTCCACCTTTTCTCAGAGAGTTGGGGCTCCCCAAACAGACTGGGAGCCCCTGGAGGGCAAGGCAGCCTCCCAGGCGCTCAGACCCAGGTCTGTGCACATGGTAAGCTGGCCCTCCACAAGGCAGTGCTGGCCTGGAAGTCATTCCACAGACCTTTTTTTCTGCAAGACTAGCAGCAAGGAATGTAGGAGAGAATAAATAGTACATCATGGTAAGGAGATTTTAGATGAACAGCCAAAAAAAGGGAAGCCTGGGCCACTGGAGGGAAAGGCTGAAAAGGATTAAGTTGCCTGAATTCACCCTTAAATTCCCATGAGTTCTTCAGCCAAGTGAAGATTCCATTTACGTTAAACAGCAGATGTTCATTGAGAGCCTACTACGGACCATCGCGAAGGCACCAGCAGGCTCCCATCAAAGGCCTAGTGCAGACCCTTGCCGTCAGGAAAGCGCTGCGAGCCAGGGACAATCAGAGATGGACCCAGAGCCAGGAGACTCTGGCCATGAGAAGTGCAGCCAAATTCAGAGCCAGACGAGGCTGCAGGAAGCAGTAAGTAGCCTTCTTCCTGGGGCTTCAACTTTGCATCATGCAATCCTTTCATGAACTTCAGTGAAGTGGAGAGTAACTCACTTGAATGTACATGCACCAACCCTGGACCAGCCTAAGAGTCTGGTTTTCAGCAGCAAGAAGAAGGAAGTCCCCATACTCTGCAAGGTCTCCCTCCTGGACCTGACCAAAGATGGTCCTGATTCCCGAAATGTTGTAACTGGGAGAGTTTCCTCTCTGCTTAAGAAACAGAAAAAATAGAGAAACACATTCTTGCTCAGCCTTTGACCTTTGGCTCTCACTTTCCTTCTTTCAGCATTTTTTTGGGAAAGAGTTTGTATTTTCAAAGAGCTGCCTTGTCTTCTTTGCACATTTTCATGAAATGACGTAAAGAGGCAACTTCTAAAAAATATTGTAATGCCGGAAAACGCAGGCCCTCTGAATGAGCCCGGCTGTTTGTCTATAATCACTTCAACGTCTGAGATGCCCAGACCACATATGCTTCAGAGGCTGGAACTAACAATATGTTCTTGATGCCATTTTAAGCAACTGCCAGAGAGCATCTCCCAGCGCCGCTCGTCAGCGGAGGTGCACGCCCGCCTTCCCTCCTCCCTCCCACCCTCTCTGTATTGAGCACCCACAGAGCTGCCAGCAGTCCGACCAGAGGCCAGAGGAGGCAACACCGAATGTAAACATTTATCCCTGGACTGCACGGAGTCTGCCACGTCAGGCTTCGGATTTGGGCCTCACAATAAAACCTTTGTGTCTGCAATCAGCAAAGGGGTGAGGGTTCCCTCCAACCCTGTCTTCAGGAGGGTAGGTCAGCGTAGATCAGATGTTTAAACATTTTTTTTAATTATTTTTTAATTTTCAAAAATTAACAGTCACACACACACACACACACACATTTTTGCAGTAAGTGATCAAACTGGTGGAGTGATGTGAGTTGGTATGTTTTTGGAAAAGGCAGCATGAGAACGTCATTTTCAAACTCACATCTACAGTGGTTTGCATGTGTTTGTAACACAGGAGACTGTTGAGGCTTCCTCATGAGAAGGGGAAAAGAGAAGGCAGCTGAGAGAACAGGTTGTTTCAAATGACCATAGTCCCCACACACTTTAAGGACGAGCACTACCTCCTAGAAGAGTAAAACGAAATATTCTTCTAGCCATGTTGAGGCTGCCTTAGAAGTATTATGCTGTTACAGATTTCAAAAGGTTAGCTTCAATGAACCTGACATCAGTATAACCCAAAATAACCCATTCAAGAGAAAAGTAAGAAATAATTGCTGTTTTCTCTTTTTTTCCCCCTCCGCTATATTGCTATAATGATTTTGCATAACAGATTGAACAAAGCGCTGTTGTGACAGGTGGTAGAATTCAGCTAGTAAGCACCGAGACAGGGTTCAATTTAGTTTGTGAATCCTTTAATTGTTGTGCAGCTAATTAAAGAAGGTTCTTTACACTCGCAAGTGTTTACCGTTGCTAGTATGCATACATGAAAAATTAAATTGTGCCTTCAAGGGCTGAGAACTATAGAAAAATCATGGCTGAGGCTGCAACATGCTTACCAGCTCAAAATAGCTGCTTTTCACAATTGGAATTTGTAAAACTTTTTGCTAAGCAAATATAGAGCTAATTAGAAGTGTTCGTTGGACCAATTAACATTTAAATAAATAAGCCATATTGCACATTTCACAGTCTTTATTTAATGATGCTTCTAACTCCTTGGAAAGCTTCTCTTAAGTACAAATAAGTTGTCATAAAAATGAAAGATAAAAATAACCCCATAACAGTATATGCTATTTTTTTCCTTTTGCCTTGAAGTCTTTTACAAAAACTCTGTACCTATTATTGAAGAAGAAAAGGGGAAAAAACACACACACCTACCACCCACAAATCTAGATCTTCCTTTCATCTTCTCTAGCTACCTTTCTCCTTCTCTGAATAGAAACAGAAAAACATATTTTATTACTATTTAAATTGTTATGATAATTCTGTTTATTTACAGTTTTTACCCCATGATAGAAAAATCTGCTTTAGAAAATCCCACTTTAATCTGAGAACATGCGTTAAGCAAGGAAAGGAAGGGAAAGGAGACCAAAAACAGCAATGTCTGGGGAGTGCGGCAGAGAAGGTGGTCTGGGGAGTCCCTCACACATGCTCACGTGCAGGGTAATCCCCCATGGGGTGCTGCACCCAGTTCTGGGGCCCACATCCATTCCTAGGGGAGGCCAGAGGCCCTGGGAGCCTAACCCGGACCCTGGAGTCCTTCTTTCTTACTCTCAAAGACCAAGATACAGAGATCAGTGGAACAGAATAGAAAACCCAGAAGTTGCCCCAACATTTTCCATTTTTTACAAAGATGCAAAAGCAATTCAGTGAAGGATAGATAGTGTTTTCAACAAATGGTGCTGGAACAATTGGATATTGATAAGCAAAAAAAAAACAAACAAAAATACTTTGACCTAAATCTCACATCTAATACAAAAATTAACTTGAAGCGCATCACAGATTTCAATGTAAAACATGAAACTATAAAACTTTTAGAAGATAATATAAGAAAGAAATCATCAGGACCTAGGCCTTGGGCAATAGCTCTCAGATATGTCACCAAAGGGAGGATTCATAAAAAGTAAAATTGATAAACTGGATCTCATCAAAATTAAAAGTTTTGTTCTGTAGCAGACCCTGCTAAGAAGATGAAAAGACAAGCTACAGACTGGAAGAAAATATTTGCAAACCATGTATCTGACAAAGGACTCACATCTAATATATATAAAGAACTCTCAAAACTCAACAGTAAAAAACAAATAATAGAATGAGAAAATGGGCAAAAGACATGACCAGGCGTTTCATGAAAAAGGATATAAAGATGGTAAATAAACCAAGAAAAGATGTTCAAAATCACTAGCCATTAGGGAAATACAAACTAAAATCACAATAATATACCACAACACACCTACTAGAGCAGTTAAAATTAAAAACAGTGACAATACCAAATACTGGCCAGGGTGCAAAGAAACTGGATCTCTCACACACTGCTGGCCCACATGTAAAATGGTACAGCCCCTCTGGAAAATAGTTTGGTAGTTTCTTACAAAATGAAACATACACTCACCATACAACCCAGCAACTGCACTTCTGAGTGTCTGTCTTACAGAAATGAAAATCTATTTCGACGCAAAATCCTATACTCTGTTGTTCATAGCAGCTTTACTTGTAAGAGCTAAAAGCTGGAAACGACCAAAATGTCCCACCAGAGGTGAATGTTAAACAAACGGTGGGCCATCCATAGCAAGGAGCACGACTCCTCGGGGTAGGGGTAGCACGAGGGAGATCTTTGTGATGATGGAACAGTTCCGTATCTTGATTGAGGTGGTGGTTACAGAGCCTACAGATGTGATCAAATGGCATAGAACTATGTGCACATTGCAGCAATGTCAATTTCCTGGTTTTGCTATTATAGGACAGTTACACAGGAAATAAGCAATGGGGGAAACTGAGTAAGGGTACATAGGACTTCTCTGTACTATCTTTGCAACTTCTTGTAAATCTATAATTATTTCAAAAGAAAACTAAAGAATGAATTTTTTAAATCATGTGCTATTTTCTGTTTATACTTTCTAACACTGTAGACCTGGTCTATTTGTAAACTCTTAAATCCATGTTGAGAGCCAGTCATCTACTCTCTCCACTGGGGGATTCTTCTCTCTCATGTCCACTTATGTCTGAACATAGGTTACCCTCTTGCGAGGATGAGGGTCTTCTCAGACTCCTTTCTCCAAGCCTTAATACCTTGGTCTTACTGTTGAGTGGCTTCTAGTACAGAAACCAAATAAACAAAGGTCAATTAACACTTAAATAAATGAAGCAGATTAGTAAAGAATACAGAGAACACCAAAATCTAAGGAGTCAGATGAAAATGACAATATAAAACAAAGAACTGAAAGCTGGTTTTTCTTAACTTTTTGTTTGGGGATAACGGTAGATCATAGGCAGTTATAAGATATAATACAGAGGGGTCCTGCATACCCTTCCCCTAGTTCCTCCCCCTGGTGACATTGGGCAAAACGGTAATACAGCATCACAGCCAGGAAACTGACATTGACACAACCCCCCAACTTTATTCAGATTTCACCAGTTTTTCATACACCCATTTGGGGGGGTGTATATGTGTGTGTGTGTTTAGTTCTATGTAATTTTATCACGTGCGGTTTTGCTCGACAAAACAGACAAGAGATGAAGCTAGCTGGAGAGCCCCGAGCCAATGAGAGTTCTTTCCAGCAAAACCCTCCCATTTATGGTGCAAAAGATGAGTTTAGACATTGTGAGCATGATGTGCTCATGAATCATGAGATTTAGGAGAAACTCGGGGACAGGAGCAGTCCTTCTAATCATCTAAGTCTCAAACCCCAATTGTCAGCCCAGTCTGTTAGCCAAGCGCTGAAGTAACAAGTTCTAACGAACTTTAAATGCTCAAGTTTTCAACCTTAGGGCCCTGGGCGGTGGAATGGCCACCCGGGACCTCTGGCTTCTGACAACAAGCTGAGGAGTAAGAAGCAGGCTTGCAGGAAGGCCAAGGCTCCCATCTGGCTGAGGGTCCTGAAGCCCTTTAAAGATTGCCCCCCACAGAGCAGAAGGGAGGCAGGACACATCCTGTGAAAACTTTCCCTTTTCCCTGGAACCACTTCTAGATTCTCTTCTCAGAAACTGCTGCTCTGTGACAATTGGCAGTCTACATAGAGCTTCGAAATGAAAGATGGATGGAAGAGAAGAATCTGAAGACACTGCCAAAATAAAGTAAACCACAAATTTCTAGAACTTCAAAATGATCCAAAAAATGTAAGTCAAATTGGACATTTTCTTTCAAACTGGTTATTTTATGAACCCTAGAACACAGATCATGTGATCTCTCACTTGGAAGACATCTGACAGTCCAAATTCCCTCCTACAGATAAAATCACCCTCCTGGGTGAGGGTGAGGGCAGTTACCCAGCATCTTTCTGAATAACAGGCTGGCATTTTTTGTGACTGCCATTTTTCGCTTGATGAGAAGTCGTTTTTAAAAACATAATGAAATAGGCAGAGCAGAGAAGATATTTAGGGCAGTGAAACTGCTGTATGACAGTTTGTAGTGTACTGTACTGCAATGGTGGATACATTCATCTAAACCCATAGGATGTACAACACCAAGAGCGAACCCTAATGGAAACGATGGACTTTGGGCGATAAGGATGTGTCAGTGTAGGTGCATCAACTGTAACAAATGTACCACTCAGGTGTGGGATGTCCCAAGAGCGGGAGACTGTGGCTGTTGGGGGGACAGTGGGTATACGGGAACTCTGTACTTGCCGCTCAGTTTTTTCCCGTGAAGCTAAAACCGCTCTAAAAAGTAAAATCAGTTAACAAAAAAAACATAACGAGAACAAAAATGTTAAGTGATCTTAAATCTTACATTCCAAATAAACTTGAACTTGCATTAAAATAATAAAAAGTTCCGGGCTTCACTGGTGGCGCAGTGGTTGAGAGTCCGCCTGCCGATGCAGGGGACACAGGTTCGTGCCCCGGTCCAGGAAGATCCCACATGCCGCGGAGCGGCTGCGCCTGTGAGCCATGGCCGCTGAGCCTGCGCGTCCGGAGCCTGTGCTCCGCAACGGGAGAGGCCACAGCAGTGAGAGGCCCGCGTACCGCAAAAAAAATAATAAATAAATAAATAAATAATTAAAAGTTCCCAATAAACTACAATGGAGAGAGGCAGATCCTTTAGTGCATTTGAGACTCAGCAAAACGCAGAGACACAACTGTTCAGGAAGCATCTCATCACGGCAGAGGCAAGGCTTGATGTCAGAAAGAACATAGTACGAAAACGTCATCACCAGTATCACTGAGGGGAACTTGTGGGCTCTCCCAGCAAAGGGTACTGGGCAGGAGCAGCCCTCCTCAGACAGATAAACCAAAGGTCTGGGTGACAGGCCTAGGACTAGAACCTTCATTCAGGTCAATAACATTAATACAAGTAATAGTCTCACCGTCGGCCAACTTTGCACCAGGCCCTAACCCTTCATGTGCTTTATCTTTATTTTTAGGGGCAGCAGAGCTCATGAGCAGCTGAGCTGAAATGAGGACCAGATGTGTGTGACCCCACAGCCAGTGCCCTTTCCTCCAAGTCACAGTGTCTCCCCAGCACTGGCGTGTGCGTGTCCAGTGCATTAATGAACCGTGATTCTCTTGTGGGAAGGTAGGGCTGATGTGGAGAGAAGTGACTTCTCACGTGTACTTTCCAGGCCATACTATTTATAGGCAGAGCTAACAATTACCACCCAACATGGCAGAAGGGGAAATGTTGTGTTTTCCTTTCTCTTGATGGAGGGGTGGGATGGCGTGTGGTGGTACGTAGGGGCCTGGGGGCAGGATGTTGAAGATGGCATTTCTGCTGGTGCAGTGGAGCAGACCTAAGAGATACACCTGGGCCCGTCACACACCTGGGGATACATGTGATGTGGGGCAGGGAGGTAGCAGAGAAGTAGGGGTGGGAGGGGGGTTATTTAAGGAAATGAGCATTTACAAATGCAACTCTAGTAATGACATACCCACACACACCTAACCACCCATTTGCACACACAATTACCCAATTTGCACAGGTTCATAATAGATAAGTAGGCGATAGGTGGGCACACCTGTGGGACTGGCTTCAGAAAATGAAAGTAATCCTCTCATATACAAAGGAGGAGATTAAAGTCCTTTAGGGAAAGGTCTTGGACCACCAATTAGATAGATATCCAAGGGCGTCTGGTGTGTTGAAGGCCCTTGTTATGTGCGGTGACCTCCAGTAAGAGTCACCGAGCCTAAGAGGTGTTTGCCCATCTGATGGCTGGGCTGCTGCACTCTCATCTGTGCCGACCTTCCCTGGCCTGCACCTCCTGGCCCCAGCCAGCTTGCCTGCAGACCCCTATTCAGCTTTCACCTCCAAACCGCAGGCTTTGTCTTTTCCACCACTGCCCCATACAAACGGCCACCACACACCCAGGCTTCCACTGGTTTCCCTGCCTACATCCTGCCTACGTGAGCCCTTAAACAACCCTTCACACGGCAAAACAGCCACCCACCGCTCTGCAAATAGAGACCAAAATCCTGAACATGTCTGCAAGGTCTATGGGCCGCCTCCACCTCTCTCCAGCTCAGCGCACAATTCCTCCTTCCTCTCTGTCCCCCAGCCCCACTGCCCGCCTTTCAGTCCTCAGATTCACCCAGTTCCCTCTGTCACAGGGCCTTTGCACTGGCCAGTCCGTCTGCCTGAAATTCTCTTCCCTGTGCTGTGCCTATTTAGCCCCTACCCAAGAGATACCGCTCCCTGAGGCACCTGCCAGAGTTGTGATTTTGCATTTCTTCATGTGATTGTCAGATGAATATCTGTCCCTTCCTCCACCCTGTAAGCTCCATGAAGACAGGGACTGAGGCACATTCCCAGTGTTTGAGGATGAATGAACTGCTGAGTGAGCATATACATGAATGAATGAATGAATGGGACCCTCTTCCTTGATGCTTTTGCCTGTGCTTCTCATGTACCACCTGTGTATTTGCCATGATAATTGTTCTCATTGCTTCCTCTCTGATAAACTGTGAACGTGGTGTGAGCAGGAACCTGGGCCAAGGGATGAAGTTCCATCTATGCTTGTTGAATGAATGAATGAATGAATGAATGGTGAACTGTTGTGAGCCTCAGAATTGGTCCTGTTGCTCCGTACCTATGACTGACGTGATGCTCTCATGTACAGTACTTCTCCCCAGAGACACCTTCGCATGGTAGGTGTCCCATATATTTGTTGACTAGGTAAAGGAATTAATGCTATCACGCTGTGCCACACAGATAATACAAAAGCGGTTTCCAATATGTCACTGAATGTTTAGCACTTACACAATAACTGACATAACCACTGCAGTAGTTTTATTTGAAGTTACCAAGCAATTTAAAAATTAAATGAGCATGCACCCTGTCATATTCTGATCTAACTATGCACTAGTTTTCAGGACAGAGGAAAAATAGTTAATTACTATTTGGTACCACAGCCCTCTCCTTCCTTCTACTGTAATGTAATGTAGTCAAATAAAGAAGTTACTCTAGTGCAATTTTCATCTCTAGAAATAAAACAGCACTTATAACTCTTTGTTTGGGAGTTTAATCTTAGCTCACTTAAGAGCATGTATCTGATGTGCTTGTAAGAACAGAGATACCCTGGAAAACTGGGAAATCACACAGAGGCAGAGGGTAGGCTGGGAAGCAGCCATGGCCGGGCTCCTCATGGAGCAACCGGATAACCACAGGTAATTACTGCCTGCAGTAGCTCAGGGCATGACTTTTACATCTCAGCCCTCCCAACCCTTCGTTACTACCCTGAAATGGGGCCTTGCACTGTCTCCACATGGGCGTGAACTTCTTAAGGCTAAATTTTGTGGTCTCCTTAATGAAATCCCTGTGTGGCTGCTTCTACCCTCCCTTTGTATTTTAGATTCAACCGCAAAATCTTTCTGCCCCCTCCTCTCCTGCCCCCCGTGGATTTGTGGTTTCCTTCTGGTTTCCCTGCAAATTCTGGATGACACCCATCGGGTCCCTGGGGCTCCTCAAGGGAAGACTCGAATTCCCTGAGCATGGGCATGGCTAAGACATACCCGGGCTGTGGGAGTGGAGACATCCCCCAGCCCCCGCCCCAGGAAGCCAGAACCTCCTTCCTCCCCAGCCTCCAGACAGCTGAGAACCGCAGCCTGAAAACGACACACACTTGCTCATCTCTCCTGGTATATACACTTTTTTGGGAAATCCTTAACCAAATAGAGGCTAGAGGGAGAACACAGGATTTATAAGATATGCCACATCAGCTAAATTAATACTGATTTGTCCTGGGGCACAATTACAAGGTTTAAGGTTACAACGAGACAATTACGTTCTAAGACAGCTTGAGAAGGGCTGGCAGAGTTGAAATCAGAATAAGGGAAAGTTTGGTGGAAGATTCCGTTTCTAAGTGAATTAGAAGAGGTGTTTCTTCTTCCTCTGAGCTCCTTAAGCATTTTCTCTCTTCCTCTTGATCTTTCTCAGACCTTGGTCTGTTCTGTGCTTTATCATTCTCTACAATTAAGCCCTGATTCGGGGGCCAGGGGCCCCTCTGCACCTGGGATCAGAGATGGGGGAGACATTGCATGGCCACCCGTGTAGGAGTTCCTTGGGGACGAAAGGGCAGAGACACGACTGTGGGGAAGGGATTCCAAGACTGATCAGAACGACCTGTCCGGGTACATGCAGGGGCCATGGCTGGAACCCTGCTTCGGTAGAGCTTGATGGGGATTCCTGGGTCCCCAGCATGTGCTTCTGAAGGCACAAACATGGTACCTAGTGAATAAACATTAATGCCGCCAGTGCCCAAGGTCATACAGTGCCTGAGGTTTACAAAGCACTCTGTTGAGAAGACTTACAAAGCTCACAGAGTAGGGACTTCTGTTTATTCTGACAGGGGGATGGGTGCTCCCAGGGGTCCAGAGCCCCACTGGTGCAAAGGGGGACAGGTGTAAGTACTGGGTGTGGGGAGGAAAAAGAGCTTCGGTTTCCCTGTACCACAATTAGAATCTTCCAGGAAAAGCCCACATCTGCCTGCTCGTCCTGTCCTGTCTGTGGGGATCTCCGGCTCTCCCTGGGTGCTTTTAAGGCCGGGAAAGACACCAGGCCCAATGGGACTGGAAGCATGACAGCCCCCTCGAACGACAGGGAGGCTAGTCTCCGGCTCAGGCGCAGAGTGTGGGATTCTCTCTCCACGGGCCCAGCTGGTGAGTTGGGAACAGCGAGGGGGAGACAGGGGCAGGGGCCGGGGAGTGTGCAGCCTTGGGACGCACCCAGGTCCTGAACCTCGTCCCCTCAGGCCTTTCCCTTTGTAGAGTCAAACTCCAATGTTCCACTTGCTGGCATTTAAAAATCCTGCGAAGCCACCGCACGCCCCGTGACCCTTAAAGAGTATTTTATTTAATGCCCTTACTCCTACTGACTCAGGCTGCCTTTCTTCTCATACAAGCCTTTTTCAGCTTGAGAGCTTATTAAAAGGGAGAGAAGAGAAGTCTCCTAGCAGTTTTCACTTTATAAGTTCCAGGGTACACTAAAGACAGCTGAACTGAGGAGTAAAGTAGAGAAAAAAGCAAATTAGCCAGAGTCCCTCCTCTCATTTCTGCTCAACACAATCTCAGCCCCTGCTCGGCCACGCATAGGAAACGGAGTCAGTGGACGGTAAATGCTTAGTGATGAGTCAACTCCCACAGGGCAGGCACCGCGGTGAGGAAGGACCCTCACGGAGCATCCCTGAGGCCCTGAGCTGGCTGTCTGGGAAGACAGCTCAGAAAAGGAGTGGGGGTACCCAGGGGAGCCGGGACCACAGCAGCTGTTTGAGAAATCTCAGGGAGAACAGCAGAACTGTGTGCCGTGTGCCCTGGCCAACCTTGTTTCCTCTCTGATTCTGCCGGAAACATCTTTTTCTAGACACCTTTACAGCTCAACTTGGAAAACATCACAGCAATGCTCTCAGCAGCCAAGTGGTCCTCCTGGAAAGCAGAGTCGGAGGAACCCACGGAACTACGTGCTGTCTGAATGGGCCGGCAGCACCCCCTTGGGCAGGGCACGGGGGGCGGCAGGGAGGGAATCCATGGGGACTCAGGAGCCAAGGGCACCGTCACTCATCCACTGTACAGGACGTTTACGAGCCCACACCTTCAGTGATCCAGTCCTGTGCCCGGCTTAGCCCAGTCTGGAACGCCCACATCAGTGAAAAAGGCAGAGAGCCCATCTGTGATGAATTTCACCATAATACAGCCCTCAGGGGCAAGTCATTACTCATTTGATTTGTACTGGACAGGTAAGAGATTTCTGAGCTGGGGAGTGTGGACAAAATAAAAAACCACCCATGGGAAACATGCATCTTGGGACAAAAGTAATTTTCTTTACAATGATCTTGTGCCCAGAGTAGAGGAGGGGCAGGACCCCCCTCCAAGATACCCAGATCCAGCAGGGGGCCCGCGTTCACCCTCTGAGCAAGCGTTCACCCTCCAAGGCAGCCCTTCCCAAAAGGTTCCACACACCAGAGCATCAACAACTGCATGGGTGACCTTCCGACAAGTCCTTTTGAGTGGAACTTCTGCACAAACCAACCCTCCGCCTGGGAGTCGTAAAGCGGGGCACGCAGAGCACAGGCACACCGGGTGGTCCCACATCAGAGGAAGGGAAACAGGAGTTCCCATGCAGTCCTGTGTTCCTGGCTCACAGTGGGGGAACCCGACTCCCTCCTTCGCCACAGCACTACCCCACCAAGCCCTCAGACCTCCTCAAGGGGCCACGTCTGCTTCAAGGGGAGACTTCCAGGAAGCGGAGCCCCGCAGTCCATCACTCACTACATAATGTCCGACCGCCAGCTGTCCTAAGGAGGCCCGGAAGGGCCCAGCACAGGATTTTAATCATGGAATGTGGGGAAACCCATGATGGAATCTCTGTCTTCCCATCCGTGACTATGGACTAACCAGGAGGAAAAAGCACCTCCGCTCCACCCCAAGCCTGAACAAACCTGGAAGCACAGCCCTCTGCTTCGAGAGAACTGGTCTCTGGAAAGCAGCCCCCTCACCTCCCCACAGCGCCCTCACACGCAAGCACACACCTTGAGAGCCCAGACGCCTTAGCTGGCTGGTTCCCAGGAGTGAAGAAGCTGGAGCAGCCCCACCACGGATGGAGATGGAGGGAGGAGCCCAGGGTGTCAGGGACTGCACCCACCGCATACAGCACCCGATGGCAGGACTGCAAGAGGCCACAGCCACAGGCCACGACTGGATGCTGCACGCCGCAGAGTGGGACCTCTCCATCCAACGGATCCTGTGGGCCTGGGCAGTAAGCACCACGGGGGTGACTGGAGGACTGGGGACCCCAGCAAGACTCTGCTGGGTGCCCCTAGGACGCCTCTCTGACCCCACTGAGCATCCACAATCGTAGAGAGCTTTAACTTGACGTTCCTCGCACCCAAGCCTTGCAGAGGAAGTCCACACATGCGCTTTCCCTGAGGCCCCTGGGTAGGTGATCTGTTGGCTAGTGTGTCTTCCTTCGGGTTGAACAAAAGCGGCCGCCGTGTGCTCTCGCTCACTCCTCCAGAATCTTATAGCCACTTCCCTGTCCTCACTTCCCCACCTTCTCTCTCCCACAGCACCTACTATCTGGCCCAATCAGCGCCGTTGCAGGCTCACGAGCCTTGAGACCTGACAGCCACGGGTCGGGGGAGAAATGCGGAGAGGGAAGGGGACCCCTCAAGGGTGCAGCCTACTGGCCACCTGCCCACGCCCAGCTGGTACCTGCCCCACCCCGCCACAGTCCCCTCCGGGCCCAAAACCTTCTCAAGGCAGGGTCTGCGGGGCCTCCAGCCCGGTGTGCCCGGCAGGAGATGAATAGTGTCCATGTGAGCGTAAGGCAGGGAGGCCCGGGCCCTGGACCCCGGCCCTCGGGGACGTGGATGGCACATCCCAGCAGCCATTAGTGTCTGCAGCTTCTCTGCAATCAGGGATTAAGCAACAGAGGCACCAAATGTCCCTTTCTGTGAGCATTTGACCTTATCTGGAGTGTGTCATCAGCTTTGAGAGTCATGGCTTATGTCAGTGTGGGTGAAAAACGACCTCCACGACTTCCAAATTGGGATCACTCTGCTCTCAGCAGCAGATGTAAACCAAGCCTGTGGTAAGTGGCAATAAATGGTTTGGAAAAAAGTGGTGGGTCCCTCACTTCCATCAGCCACGGGAGGGCAGAAAACAGGCTCTCTCAAGAGCCTCCCTACACCAGCCTCGATAAAGCGGTCTTCTGGGCTCACCTGCATCAATCAGAGGCTGGGGGGCCTCAGGCTCTACTGTGCAGAGCACAGATCAAGCCCGGCTGCAGCCAGAGGCAGCCCCTTCCCGGGTGCCAGGCTGTTCCCTTCCGCAGTGCACAGCTGAGCACCTGCTTTCTCCCACTTCCCGGGTTCCTCTCAGGCTTCCCTTGGCTACCATCCCAAGACTTAGGCAGGTTCTGACCACAGGGCCTAGGGGCCTACGAGCGAGGGCATGTCTTGTGCCATGAGTGGGTGGGGGGTTTGTGTCTCCCCTGACGCTTCAATCACAGGTCAAACAGACCAACTCCTGACGGCACACTGCTTCCTCTAGCATCTTTTTTTTTTTTTTTTTGCGGTACGCGGGCCTCTCACTGCTGTGGCCTCTCCCGCTGCGGAGCACAGGCTCCGGACGCGCAGGCTCAGAGGCCATGGCTCACAGGCCCAGCCGCTCCGCGGCATGTGGGATCTTCCCGGACCGGGGCAGGAACCCGTGTCCCCTGCATCGGCAGGCAGACTCCCAACCACTGCACCACCAGGGAAGCCCTCTAGCATCTTTTTATCAGAATCTTAACACACACATGTTGACATGCTCCCTTAAAAATTGTTGATAGAATTGTGACTTTGCATGAGCCCTTGGAAGCAGTCCCCTGCTGTACATGCCACCAAGCCTCAGACAAGGTCTGTCTCTGTTCCACTGTGATAGAAGTGTTCAGTGAGATGCAAGATGAATTTCCAAGTTTCTTCCATCAAAAACTCTTCCTGAGAGCCTAAAAATAAATACCTATTGCCCTGGCTGTGCGCTAGGCACTGCTCTGAGTGTCTACAAATATTAATGTTGGCAAACGTTGACTGAGGACCTACTATGTGCCCGGCAGAGACAAGAACAGGAGGGGCAGATGTTTATATAAAGACTCTAGTCTGGTCACAGATAACAGAAACCTGAAGGCTCAGCTGAGGGAGGGGCTGACTCCACCCACTGCTTTCGTAGTGAGGTGAATTTTCAGCTGGGTCTTGGAGGATGAATAGGAGTTTTCTGGGGGGTGGGGGGAAGATAAGTGGCTGGCTTTCTAAGACAAGGAAATAGCATATGCAGAGGCATAGAGAATTCAAGAGCCCGGTGTATCTGAGGAATGGCGAGGTGCTCAGTGACAAAGAAAAGAGGTGCCAATGAGGAGGGGAAGGGCAAGGGGTGGGAGGATACCATATGAGATGAAGCTGGGAAGGCAGAATGGAATCAGGTAGCAAGGGGCCTTGGATGCAACGCCAGCTGACAACAAAACGCTCTGGGTCATATTTTTATCAAAGTCTAAGTTAGGAATGGGACAGAGGGACAATTCCACATGATCTCTGGACACCACCTGCTAGTTCAGTGACTGGGGACTGCCATTCAGTAGGGCATCCATTGGGGTCCCACTAAGCACACAGTGCTCTCTAGGGCTCCGGTCCTACCCAGCTGGAGAACAAAGTGATAACACAAAGCGTGTGCCAAGGCAGTGAGTCAGACAACAGGGGAGGTTCATGATGGAGGTGGAATTGCATCTGGGCCTGAACAATGGGTCTGAAAATTTGCGGAGAAGTGAGTGGAATACAGGCAGAAGGAATAGTATAAGGCCGGGTGTGAGGGTGGACAGCGTGTGGTGTGCTCATTCCCAGGGAGAAGGCAGCTTGCCATGAAGGGTCTGTAAGAAGTCTAAGGATGCCAAGTGAGGACTGGGGCAGAGATGGACTCGAATGCCAAGTTCAGACGGTAGAACACTATCTTGCAGGTAACAAGGGGCCACCACCACATTGGGAACTGCAAACAGCTGGTGGTGGAGTTGGGAGACTCATGATGACAACACAACAGCTACAGCCAAGAATGACCAGCGGAGGAATTCAACATCATAACCAGGGTAATGGCCAAGTTACCCAGCTCACGGGGCATCCATCAGGGCACCCAACAAGAGCTTGTCCCCTCCCCAGAATTGGCTCTGCTTCTTATAACACATGATACCGGAGACAGGTTGCCCCTAGCTCCTCCAGTCATCTCAACCACCATGACCCCCACCCACCAGACCACTGTCTCCCTCAGTCTCTGGATGGTCTGCAAACTCAACAACCCTCTCTTCCCTCCTCCAGTCCCCTTCCCTCCCGGCCCTGGCTGGCCCTGCAAGGCCCTCCCCTCCTTCTCCCAACTCCAGCTGGAGAGCACCCCTTTTCTAAACAACATCTCTGCCCCTCCATCCTAAGGCACTGTATGTGGACAACCCTTTGACCTTCACAGTCCACTTGGGTATCATGGGTTCCGTGCACATCCCATGGGCAAGGTTCCCCAGAATCAGGACCTCCATCCATGATGGAAGACCCCCATGACGCCCAAGGCAGAGCCTCGCCCGTGAGATCATTTGATAGAAAAAGCACTGGGCATCCACTTCATGCAGTCCACTAGCATGGGGCATCTATGAGATGTCCTTAGCCTGTCCCCTGTTCCCCGCCAGGCCCCCATCACATGCACAGTAGGTGGCCCCCCCATGGATACTCAGTCAACATTTTGGGAAAGAAAGAAAGAAGGGTGGGGGAAGAGAATAAAATGAAGAAGCGTGAGTGGCCGTGGGCACTGGGGCTGCAGGAGAGCACGTGGCTGAGGCCACACCCGTGTCCAGCTCACAGAGCGGCCAGCAGGGCTGCAGCGGCCTCCACCGTGTCCCCTCAGGCTGTTCACGCCCCACACGGGGCACACCCCAGGCTCGAGCCAGGAGGGGCTCTACCTACTTGATGAAGTAAGTACAGTCCTGAAAACTTGAGTCACATTCATTGTTTTTAGGGGGAAAAAAACTGCATTTTATTCCAGATGCACAAGAGTAAGTTGGCTAATTTTGAGGATTTCTATGGGGAATTCTTTTGAACAAAGAAGAATGGCTCCCTGATTTATGTTTGATAAATGATGATTTCCTATACCAAATTTCCTTAACACGGTGAGCACCCATATGTTCTGAAGTCAGAGGGACTTGCACGCCCGTCATTACGTCCATCCCCACCAGCACCACTCGGGTCGCACGTGACCCAGTGCATTCCCACATCTGCCACAGTTCCTACCCAAGCAGGTGCACTTCTTCCCCTCACCAGGGATCCCTGTCTGTGCGATGCATTAGTAACTTATGTGGGGGTCTAGAAACATGGATGCTTCTAGCTTCCACACAGGACTTCCTTCTTAGAAAAAAAATTTCCCTGCCCACATCCCATCCACCAAAAGAATGCTTAATCAATGAAAAAATTAACTGTATCCCTAAATAAAGAAGTGCAGATATTTTCTTTACAGTGCTTTATTAATTTGTAAATACCATTATTGAATTTTTGAAAGTTCTAATATAAATGTATTGATCTATTATTGTTTTGTAGATTTTTCCACCCAGATGTCTTAGAGGAAATGAATGGCTAACACTGGACCACTGCAGTTGCAGCAACTTGGCCAAACCATAAAAGAAGAGCTTTGCACACATGATGCTGAAGGTATTACGTAGTGTCTAGTCAACAAAGCGGACGTGTTCATACTCAATCCAAATCGGACAACTTTCTTGTAATAACTGTGTCGGTAGCCCTCACACGGGAAGCGGGATAGGAGCATGACTGTCCCTATGCCAGCGACCAGGGGGCAGTGAGTAACACATCAGCCAGTGTGAACAGAAGAAAGTCTGCTTTACTCAAAATGTCTCACATGGCCATTCTGATGAGATCTAAACCAGGGGGAAAAAAGCATTCTCTCCTCCCTGCTTGCTCCCTTCCAACAAAAGAATTCAAATAAGAAATATATGCTGGTTTTCCCTGTAGTAAACTTCATGGGAATTCATTTAGCAATGCTTTGATACATTAAAGCTATTTGGATGGGGGCTAAAGGGCCCAGAGACGGAATAAAAGGGCCTGGGTATCGTCAGGTCAGCTCTGTCTCCCTATAGACCTTGACTGGTTCCATCCCTCTCCTGTCCCCACCATCGTCCTCTCTCACCCAGTCCCCTGTCATCCCCACAGCAGACTGTTTACAACGTAAGTCACATCATGAGGCTCCCCTGCCCAAACCCTTCAAGGCTTCCCATTGCCCTGGGAATTAGCCCCTTGCCCCGGCCTGCAAGTCCCATGTGACCTGGGCACCACCGTGGCCTCATCTCACTGCATCTCTCCTCCCTGGCCCTCACGCTCTGGCCCAGCTCCTCCGGCACGCAGTCCTGTTGCCACCTCAAGACCTGGGTCCCCAAGGGCTCCCCTCCGTCTGGATGCCTAGCTTCATCTTACTCTGCAAGTCTGCCATCAAAGGTCACTTCCTCAGGGAGGCCTCCCAAGACTGCCACCATTGCATCAGGCACCCCTCCCCGTCATACCACCCGCTCTTCCTCTGCTCGTGGATTCGTTGGCTACGTATCCTCTGTCATCCCCCCATTCCTTGTCCGCTCACTCCTCTCCCTGCCCAGAATTTAAACAATGACCTCGTCTGGCATTCAGTCCCTAGCACAGTGCCAGACACACAGCAAGCGCAAAAAAGCATTGATCTAATCAAGAGAAATGGGCTCACTATGGGGGCATGACCGGTGTCGGTGATGTAGAAGCATGTGTTGGGCACCTAGGTGACCATAGGGCAGGTTCCTGCTGAGCAGCAGTCAGATGTGAGCCTTCTGGAAAATGGCCCACCCCCGCCTCAAGAAGCTGCACTTCCAAGGGAGGCACAGGACTGTGATGCTCACCCCAGGTGCCTTAAGGTGAAACATCTGAGGCCGCAAGACTCCTTCTGGTCTAAGAGCACTCACATCTGAGGCCACAGCTAAGTTTTCCTGCAGAGTTTGAGACAAATCAGTTGAGTCACTTTTGAATTATAGAGTGCTAAAAAAATTAATATTTATGATTCTTCAATATCTCACCTCTTTTTGGCCACTCATAACTCAGACTCACTTGGCCTTGAAGCTTCTTAGGGCCCAGTCACCACGCTCTTGGGGGGATGGACAGGCCTGGCTGGGGAGGGTAAGAGTGTCCAGGCCAGACTTCACAGCGTGGGCCCATCTCCAACGCTTACATGCACCTCCAGTGTCATGGACAAAGTTTCCTGCCAACGTTCAAGCCCGTGTGCAAATTTCTATGCAGGCAACAAAGAGGGCCTTAGGCTGGCTAATTAGGGGCGCGATTGCCTAATTGGGCCACGTAAAGACAGGACAAAAGGCTGACTGCTGGCAAAAAAATTCTGTTTTTGGAAAAAGGCCCTCCCCAAAGAATGCCCCCCTACCTGGGGCTGGGGCTTTCCGTCATTTTGTGTTTACTTCCATTTTGGGGGTCTTCGGCACAGCCCCCTGCTGGAGCTGCCCAACGTGGGGGGCAGAGAGAGTAACACGTCCCCCCGGCACTGGGCCGTGCTCTGAAGGCCCCCCGCCACAGCTCACCAGTTCAGTGACCCTCTAGTCTGAGCTCCCTCATCCACAGAACGCCACCCTCAAGTCCTTCCTCAGGGCTGCTGTGGAGCAGAAATCAGGAAGGGCTAGAAGGCCCTTAGCACAGTGTTCAGTCACCAACTGTCACTATTAGTCCAGGAAGGCTGCACAGCTTGGCGAAGTCGAATTCAGTATCATCTGACTTACCCCTGTCCCTTGCAGTGTCTGCTGTGGCCACTGCAATGACAGCCCCCCCGCCCAGGGCCTCTCTGCCCTGCCCTCGCCCTGTTCAGCCCCTGGACAGCCAGCCTGGCTCCCCGTGACCTGCTGTGCCCAGCCCTTCCCCTCTCTCCTCCCAAACCCTCCTTTTCAGGTCCTCACCCCAAAACCTCTCCACCCTTCACCCTCTCCAGATCTTAGACCTCCTGGCAATGACCACATGTACCTGTCATCCTCCTTCCATTTCATTCGAACAAGAATCAACTCAATAGAAAGTATTTAACAAATTTATTTAATTACATTCAAGTATCCCCATGACCTACTCAGGCTGCAAAGGGCTCCGTGGAGAAGACAGCAGCCAGAAATGCATTTTGCCAGACAGGGGGCCACCACTGCCTTAAGGAGAATCAAGTCCTACCCCACTGTTATAATGACACACAGGGCACAGCTCGGGCTAGCCATCCCCCTAGTACTGGACTGGGGCTCCCCACCCCAGGGACCTTTAATAGGTAGACCCATGACCAGCTAGACCAAGGAGGAGTGGGGACGTTTTATTCATACCTTTCCCCAATATTTTGTCGGCTCCAGCCAAGAGAATACATAAACTTCAAAATAGCTCATGTTTGGGAAAGAAAAATAAAAGCAACATTCTTAATGTCTCAAATCATATTTATAGGAAGTTTTCAAAGTACTGCACATACATTATTTCCAACTGGTCCTCCCTACATGCCAGGCATTTGATGGGGCTGGAGTCATTACCCCCTCCCCACACTCCTCACCCCTAGGACTCAGAAGTTCAGAGACACACCAAGGTCACTTGGGGTCAATGAGACAAGGGCCCAAAGCACCTGGCACAGCGTTTCACACACAGCAGGCCCTTAAAAGTCAGGGCAGTTGGAGTGAACCACGTCAGAGGAACTCTGCCCCCTGGGAGGTCCAGAGTGGAGACAGGCTATTCCGACCCTTTTAACAGGCACTGGAGATGTCCTTCTTTTCTTTCCATCAGAAACTTGTCAGTGGGGGTTCCTTTCAGCTGTGCCCCCCATGCCCCACTTTATTTGCTGCTCACTGAGAGCAGAAGGGACCAAGGCTGGGCAATGTAGAAGACAGAAAGAGGAAGGAACAGGGCATGGACCTCGGGGAACAGGGCAGGGACCTGGGGGGAACAGTATTGAATCTAAAGGGGAGCCTCCCAGAGTGGCCAGGAGTTTCCCACCATCTCAGAAGGAGCCAAACCGCCCCAATTCAGTGCCCAGAGCATCACTTCAGGAGAGTCAGAAGACAAAAAAATGTCAGAAGTGGTGTCAAGGTGGGGACAACAACAGGGTCGGGAAACACTGCTCTGTTCTCTTTTAGAAGACACCACCCATATTAGGAAGGCAGGACAGGCACTCAGACCATCTCAAAGACGAGACCGAGTTACAGCAAGGTCAAACCCCTTGTTCAAGGGCACATCAAGGTCAGGGACAGAGCTGAAGTTAGACTCCAGTGGTCTTCTGGCCCTCTGAGGACGCAGTTGAAGGCGGGTGGCCAAGGGAGCCTGCTGGGCACCTAAGAACCCGCACAAACAGTTCTATAAGTGAGGCCCAAACAGGGACCTGCCAGGACTCTGGCCACTTCCCGAGGCTGCAGGGGACTGCAGCGCCATCAGGGACTGAGACTGTCCCCTGTGGGCACCACCACATGTCCCTCACATCTCTGCCCCAGAGTTGTGCCGTATCAGGTCTCTCGGTGATGGTCTCTCAGAGAACCTTCCAGAGCCTCCATCCCAGGGTGGCTGTGGACTCCAGCCCACAGGGCAGACACTGGCTACCTTGGGCTTCCCCAGGACCCCAGGGATGGCCAGGTAGCAGATGCCTGTTCCCCCAGCACCCCCTGTGCACCAGCCACTATACCAGGTGCTGATGCAGCAGCAAACATGCCAGCAAGGCCTGGCCCCAGGGAGCGAGGGCTTTAATGAGGGAGGAGGCAATAATCAAGGGAGCAGGTGAAGCGGCAGTTTCAGCAAGAAGCGCTATGAAGACACAAAACATGACAAGAGAGTGGCTGATGGGGACCCAGGATGGGCAGAGTGGTCCAGAGGGGAGGGGACTGTTGAGCTGAAAGCCACATGAAGATCCAAAGGAAGAGCATTTCAGACAGGAAAACAAATGCAAAGTCTCTGAGTGAGCTGTCATTAGGATGGCATCTCTCTCCCACCTGTCTCTGGACCCTCACCCATTCTGTTTTCTAACGTGAGAATCTGTCTGGCCTTCAAGGGCTAAATTGAAGAGCATCCAGTAGGTGCTCAATATGGGCTAAGTTGAAATGGGGCTGTGGCGCTGGGCAGGTCATTATCTGCTCTATAGTCATGGGGGATCCAGATGGCGAGGCACACGTGTCCTGACCCCCCCACTGCCTCTGGAACCAGGCCCTTCTGAAGGGGCTGACCAGGGTGGAGCCTACAGACACAGATCCACAGTGGGGAGGACACGTAAATGGAGGTCAGGAGATGGGGAGCTACCCATGCCATCAACATATAGGCACACATGGTAGGGGAATGCCAGGTGTGGACCACAGACACACAGCATATGGCACTTTCTCAGGACCATTGGCCCACAAGGAAACCTAGGCATCCAAGGAGCCACTGGAGAGCAAGGGACTGGAGGAGGGGCCACAACACCCACCCCCCAGCACACAAGCCCACACTCACATGGAGTCACGCACACATTTAGGCTCATGTACGTGCACCCACATGCACGCACTCATTATCCACGCTCACCACTCACACAGACATAGTTCTCACTTAGGCTGCCTACACACACAATGCTCAAACGCACACACAGACATGTGTGCACACACAGAATCATACTCATCTGCAAATACACATGCTCCACACGTGGACACATGCTTATCCACACACACTCATGCATGTGCAGAGAACTCTCACATACATGCACGTGCACACTCACACTGCCATAAGCACTGGAATACACCCATTCACGTACACATGATGCAAACACTCATGCACACTCACACACACACATTCATCTACTCATACCCACACACTCATGCACACCGTCGCACACCCACACATTCAAGCTCACACAGTGTCACACTTACACGCACCTTCAGGGCATAGTCACGCGTGGACACCCACCCACACATGTCCGCGCAAGCACGCACACGTGCACAAGTGCAGGCGCCAGTCCAGGACCCTCCCACGGGGTGGGCCGGCGGCGCGGGGCAGCCTAGAGGTGAGTTCCCCGGCAGAGGATGCGAGCAGGGCAGAGGATGCGAGCAGGGCGCAGGCCCCGGTTGGGCTGGGGCCCGGGTGGGCCGGCGCGTGCTGGTGCCCGGCGCAGGTAGCAGTAGCGGGGCGCCCCTGCGCAGCGGACCCGCCGGTGATTACTATGCGCCAGCAGCTGTCTCGGCGCGGTGACGGCGCCTCTAATTGATCTCATTATCTCTCCTCCGTAAGGTGAAGTGTGGCGCTCGGCGGGGCCCGGCCGGCTGGCAGGCGGCGGGCCGGCGGGGGCAGCGCTCGGCCCAGGGCCGCTGCACCACCGGGCGCGCCGCCAGCGAACGCGGGCGGCGGGCTGCCCTGTGGCCGGCTCCCATCCCCGACTAGTGATTTCGCCAGGAAACAGCGCGGGCCCAGACAGCGGCGGCGGCGGCGTCCTGCGTGCCTTTGTCACTCCCACCGTCTTTGGAAATTGTTAAGAACCCTGTTTGGTCGGATTTCCCCTCACCTTCCTCCCGCCCAGAGCCGCGCGAGCGCGGCCCGATCTCCGGGACGCTTCGCTCCTTCTGGAGCCAACAACAATGCTCCCCGATGAGCCCTCTGCCGTGGGCAGCCTGCGCCTGAACGGGCGCCCTTCCGGCTCGCGGGCGCCGGGCCCCAGCCCAACCGGGGACCAGCCCCGCTCCTCCCGGCCGCCTGGCCGCCGCACCGCCGGGTGGCTGCTCCCCCTTTCTCCCTCCCGAGTCAAACTCTCCCTCACTGGAAGAGAGAGTACAGAAGCAGCCTAAGGAGTTGCAGGAGGGGGTGGGGGTGGGGGTGGGAAGGAAACATTCAGTTTGTTGTGCTTTCCTCGGGTTTGTTTTCTTGCCAAAAAAATTACCCCCTTTGTCTTTGCGCAAAAGAGGCAACGTGGGCACCTTTTCCTGGGCTCCCAGACGGTGCCAATGCGCCTTCGTTAAGGGCAGCTCCTGTTCCCTTTCTAGCCTCATCAGATATATTTTTAACATAGAAAACACTATATTTAATTGGTTATGGATCTCTGTTCTCTTAGCACTACTGGATATCACAGAAAAACACATTAGTACAGAGCAATTAGTGCGATGGCAGTAAACAACTAAGGCACTATTAAGCTGTGGGTGATTAAATAGTATTACTTTTTATTTTTTACGGTGCTAGACTAAAAGATGGAGGAGATTTAAAATATATATGTCGTTAATATTAATATAAAATGTAAATAACAGGTGTCTTCCACTTCTTAAGGTACAATATATACTCAGCACTTCACTCTAGAGAGCATCTTTTTTTTAAATGAAAAGATCTCTTTCTTTATACACTCGAGGGCAATATTTCTTATCTTCATGCACCCGGATATTTAAGCAGAAATATTTTTTAATTGGACTTATGGAGTCAGGCAAAATAATACCAATACCTATATCACCATAAAAAAAAAAAGCTTCCTCCCAATTGAAATATACTCCATCATTTCTATCTTTTCAAAGAGCGCACCAAGCATTCTATGATAAATCGACTGCAGGCTGGAGCAAATGGGCAGGCAGTGGGTAGGCTGGGCCAGCCCGACTGCACCTTGCTCCAGGCCCATCCTCGCCCAGCGGCCATGGCAGCCCAGGCCGCTCTCCCTCCGTGTATGTAGATCATCCTCGCGGTTCTGGCACATCTTTTCCTCGGCATCTGATTAAGTTAACAATGTGCTGCTATTTGCATGCAGATTTGCCGGGGCTTTCTCTCCAGCTGCTCCCGGAGACTTGGTCTTTCTCTGCGTTGTGATAGCACAGCAGTCCCTAAATGCAATCTTTGTCAGACCCAGGTGTGCTCTCATTGAGGACGCCTTCGTTCCAAGCAATTTTTCTTTCTGTAGCATTTATAAGGCTCTATTATAGTATAGCCACATCTGGAGGAAAATTCTCCTATTAATTATATACTTTTACCACTAGGAAGACAAATTCTAAAAGATACCAACATTTTTGTTGTTGTTGTTCTTATCTCTTTGACAGCCTGCGTTTTATTTTATTTTGTTTTCTTTTTCCAGGCATTTCAATATTTAAAGAGCCATTAACCAAGGGGGGATGGGGTGAGTTTCCAGGAAAAGAGAAACAACAGGCCTAAAATCTTAGTGTCAGTCCTGCCCTACCTCAGCCAGGCAAGTCTGAGCAAAGACACCAACTGAGGCCTCTCCGAAGGCTGTGGAGTTGGACATGGGACTCAGGATAGGGGCCAGGCACGTGTAAAAGAGTTCTGTTCTGCTGGAATTAAAAAAAAGAAAAAAAGCAAGTGCTATTAACCTTTAACCTCATCTGCTCCCAGATGGACACTCGCTCACGTCACCTAAACGCCAGACCATTTGATTCCTCCACAGTCCGAAAGCAGAACCAAATTGGATCAGCATGGTGACCCAGATGCTGTGTTTTCTCTATGGGGTGCAGGTAATTTTTCAATCAGCTTTGAGGTAGATTAAAAGAAAAATCTTGAGCTAAGTATTCATTCTCATTTTTCAGAAAGAGACAACAAGAAGCTTTGCCCACAGAGTCTGAAAGTTCCTTTAGAGCTGATGGGGTTGTTTTGGTTGGTTTGGTTTGGTTTGGTTTTGGTTATTTGGGTTTTTTTTTTTCTTTTTAAAAATCTCCTTTGGTATATTCAGATCAGATGGTGATGGGGATGGATAAAATTAATCTGAAATGTAGGAAAAGTTTTAACAACTGGGTAGTCCCTATTTGAATATATAATACATTTAAAGTGCTAGAAAATGTAATTTTTGATTCAAAAAATATTTTGCAAAGGGATACGTACTTCATGAACAAGAGTATGTATGAGCGTGTGTGTGTGTGTGTGTGTGTGTATAAGTGTCCTGTGCTGGGGATGTTGCACATACACTCATACAAAGAAAGCTGAATTACTTTGAAACCAGGGAAAATTGAAATGGAACCATTTTCGCTTTTCAAGCCAAATGCTATCAGGTAAAAATCCAAGCAGGTTTTGGCAACTTAGTCAAGCTCCTATGACAACAACGCTGAAACCCAGTCTTCTCCTCCTGCCACCAAAACTGGTATCAGAAAGAACCCAGGGCCATGTTCCGGCAGTACCAGGGGCGGCTCCCAGTCAGCCACACGTGAGCAGAAGATCACGCAAGAGGGGTCTTTCTGAGTCCTGCCTCTGAAGTCCCCAGTTACTGCTCCCAGCCACTGGCTGCCTCCGCTCACTGGTACTAACCCCTTTGCCTCAAAACGACCAATCATTTTCACTCTCTGCTGCCATCCATTGTCTGCGTGCAGACAGAGGTCAGAAAGCCCCTGCAATTAGAGTCCATCTTTGGGCCATGCTTCAGCCTCAGTTTCTTCAGCTCTGAAATGGGAAGAACACACCCCACCCCAAGTGGGTATTACATGCATGAAGGACTGTGAATCAGGTTCGAAATATAGATGATAAATAAGGGTAAAGTTTACTGAGATTCTTTTTCCTTATGAATTAGCTGCCTCCCCCTCCCTCTCCCCGCAGGGAAACAAGCAGCGGATTCTGGGTCCCTGATACTTAAAAATCTATGCATTTTAAAAAAATATTTTTAGACAAATAATGCAAAAAGAAAGAACTGATTTTTAAATTTGACCCTTCTAGGGCCACTTGCCTTTTAAATCCTCCTGCTTGCTGGCATCCCAGCCCCCTCAGATACCCTCCTGCAAAAATAGAGCAGGGAGGCAGATGCAGTGATACTGGATTACATCACTGGACAGCATGTGGCATTGAGGGGAGAAAAAAAAATAAGAAAAGACAAATGACATTTTGCTTCTATAGTGTGCTATTTTAGTGGTGATGGCTTGACTTTTGGCCCAAACGCATATGCCAATGGCAAGGCTAACTCCAGGGACTCACAAAAAAGAATGTGTGTTCACAGCTGTACTGTACACCAATACAGATTACATGTTTTCAGTGTTGCGGCCACAACAGAATGCTAATTAACATACTGGAGTGATGAGAACGGCTGCAAGGGCCTTATTGTTCCATTATTTCATGAAGCCCAGCTGCCTTTGTTTATGTCACTTATCCTCTCGTGCCACAGGTTTTTACTCCAAAAATACTATCCCAATACAACGTTAATATTTAAAAAACAAAGAGGTGGCAGATTGTCATTTTTGTGTCAGTCTCAAACTGCAGAACTGTTAAGCTGTTCTGGTTCGGTATTTAGAAATAATTTAACAGCCATATTCAGACACTGCCTGCATTCTAACATAATGGCTGAATACTTGAACCAAGCAAATGCATAACTATCCTGACATCACTTATGAGATTTAGATTGGTCAGTTAATGGAAGTCTTTACCAGAATCAATACCGTAACAGCTTCTTGAAATGAATGTGATTTTTTACACGGAGTGCTGCAAACAATAACTACAGAAATATACTACCTTTGTACCCGGCACAAAGAAGCTAAGATGCAAAATTAAGAAGAAATTACATTTTTGCAAACTAATATTACAGTCGATTATTAAAAACACCTTCAAAAATATGTACTTATCGTTAAATAATTGGAGAGCATTAATATCACCTGTGCCTGATTAATCTTTTTTTACACTTTTTAATAGCTTTTTCACCTACTGGCTACATTATCAGGTTGCTATTAAGTATTGATATTGATGATTGATGTAATAATGATTAAATAAAAAGCCATATTTAGAGCTTGTTTTTTGGTAAATATTTTTTTCATAATCCTCATTCGAAAGAATACTGTCTGCTGGCTAAACTAGTTTTTTTTTTCTTTTGCCTGGATTGTGCATAAAAGTGACATTCTATAAAATACAGGTTTCCTCAAATAGTGTTCCACTGGCAATCTATACATACTACAGTAATTTGCAGTCGCGGTCAGGGAAAGCTGTTGGCTCAAGCCCAAAATGTTTATGGTGCATTGCTTCCCCAAAGAACAAAAACGCCCTGGAGTTTTATTTCAGATTTCCCTAAATGCACCTTTATTGACACCAGGTACAATAGTTGGGGAAATACGTAATGCCCCAGCACAGACGCCATCAACCAGGGTCATAAATTAAGTTAGCAAAGGTCTCCCCTAAAAAGTATAGCACTCCACTAATCAAAGCCACACTGTCGCTCAAGAACACGAAATCTTCCCCACAGCCAATTGAGTGAACAAGCCAGAGTTGCTTTTTAACGAGTTTAACTGGTAATCTCAGATAAATGGAGAACTGCTTGAAGTGTCTGTCATCTATAAGGCAGTAATGAGAGGATTTAGAGCGTTCTACATCCCAAACAGCATAGAACCAAGAGAATGCCACAGGTGTGTCTCCATGTACGACAGAGGGCTTTTGCAGCTATGGCCATCTCCCCACTGTGGACACAACATAGATTTTTAAAAATTGGATCCAGGAGCTAGTGAAATTTTCCAACTGCTCTGTGCTTAAGCCCCCAGCTAGCTTATATATCAACTATAATAAACTTTTCATAATAGCAGCTCAGCCTATTACTGTTTATTGTTTTTTCTCTTAACCTAAAAGTGGAACCACTTTATTCTGATTGCAGCCAATGAAGAGACTCCTGAATTGGTTTCTCCTAAAAAAAATTGCTCAAGAATTACAGAAGGGATCCAGGTAAATAATATTCAATTACACATGCACGTCTTTTCATAGAAGAACCTGCGTATCTTATGGTACCGGGAGAAAATAATATCATAACTCATCCTTTTGTAATCTGTGGGAGAATTTTCCCTTTTTCTTTATGATGTTTATTTACCAGGTCAAAGCAACAGCCAGTCCTAGCTGCACCCTGGGACAGGGGTACCAACATCTCAGGCTGCACAGTCACCAACGGGTCCAGCTCCATTTGCTACAGCTTCAGTTTGATCCTCTACATTTAATGCATTCATGTGTCGTGTGCAATATAAAATTCGAGCCCTGTGCTGCCATTCTGAACATCAGAAAAGTGTTAAATTTATAAATAAGAGATCAAAATCTCTTAGTGGGCAGAAATAATATCTTGAAAATAAACACATGGACCCACCATTTGGACACATTTTTAACAATCTTAATCCCACTCAAACTTTGCAAAAACTCTACTGAAAATTTAACCTTGTGTTCTTGAAGCTGAAACTGACAAAACTTAATAGCAACAAGGCAGTGAAACACTAATAAACTCATTATAGGTCACATAAATGGGCTGTCTGCGGGGCTGCCAGACAGCACACATAAGCAGCTTCAGTTGCAAATAGCATAGGCAAGCAAGGTGGTGCGGGTGTCTGTGTGGACAGTTGGAGGGAGAGGATTTGGTAGCACTTCACAATAAGTTTGCTAAATTTACTTGATTAGGCAGTTCATTTAGAAATTTCAGATGCTAATTATAGGTGGATGCAGACAAGCTGATATGGAAGAATGAGTTTTCCCGAGGCCTGAAAGCCACATCAGGGCCCACTCTTGCAGAATGGATTCTGAGTCCTCAGAGCCCTTTCCACCCAACTCCCCTTCCCCAGGCAAGGTGAGCTGCTGAGGAGACATCTCCCACCAGGCCACCGCCTTCAGACCCCCTCGCTTCTCCCAGCAGGATCTATGGAATCATCCCCGGAATTGATGGGCACCAGACACTGCACCCTGAGGCCTACTTGCCAAAATCCACTGACACACATGTTCAGTTTGGCTTATGTGATGATTTAAGAAAATCACGTAAGAGTTTTCCACTTGCAGAAACTGGCTGAGTTCCATCTGAAAATCCAGACTTCTGACCTCTCTAGAAAAATCCAAAGGTCTAGCAGCACTGGACCCATTGCCATGGGCAACCACTGGGGCGTGCACCTCCGAGTGGTCGCACCCTGTTCACTGACGAGGATGCTCTCACCCCTGCAGCATTGGAGCCCTGCCTCCCTCGTCTATGCCGTTAGGAGGCTGCTGCTCAGAGGAAAGGGAAGACGCAGTCCAGAGAAGCCTCAGCAGAGGAAAGCTGGAGGGTAGACAGGAGAGCGTGACCTCACATTCCAGGCCCTGCCTACCAAGCTCAGCCAACACACAGCTGCTGAGGCCAGTTCTACCCCATGCGAGTCCCTGTTTACAGAGGGTCAGGAAGTGCATCCCCCTCCTTGCCATCTGGAGAAGCACTCGCCTGGAGGCACAGAAGTAAGACGCTGGAATGGAGGCTCTGCCCTTGAGCTGTTCCAAGTCTGGGTAGGGCAATCAGACAAGGCAAATGGTGGAAGATTGGGTCAAACCCTGCATGAAGACTTTCACTACCTGAAGGAATCACCCCGTTCCTGGCCTTGGGAGAGCGACAACAAGGCTGGGACAGGAAGGAGGAGTAGGAAGGTCTGGGATAAAGAAAGGAGGAAGGAGAGATGGAGGGGGTGGGCGAGACCAGTATAGTGGGAGACTCCACACAGGGCTGTCACTCCCTGTGAGCAGTGGTGCCAGGAACTCACCCTGGTCTGTTCTAGACTCTTACTACTCACCGTGCAGCTGGACCAGCATCATCAGCATTTCCTGGGACCTGGTTAAAAACGAGCAGCCTGGGCCCCACCCAGACCTCCTGAACCAAATCCACATTAAAGGCGCTGACCTCTGCATCCGGCAGAGGAAGCTGCAGGGGCGGCTCTGGGGTCCCACCCACATGTGCTTCGCCACGCGTGGGGTGTGCGAGCCTGAAATGCAGGAGTTCCGGGACTTGAAGGTACGTTTCTAGTGGAGACACGTTCCCAGTCTACCCACCTCCATGATGTTCTTTTAGACCATCAATAAATATGGCTTCAGTAGTCAGATGATATTTAATTAGCATTAAACTCTTTTATTTCATGTAAGTTAGAGCCTTGCCTGAGACACTTCATTTGGAAAGTAACCTGGCACTCAAGATTAAAATGAAATATTAGCATGTCAGCGGTCGTCTCATCATGGTGTGCTCCCCTTCAGCCCTCCAACCCTGCAGAGGACAACACAGCACTGCCTCCAAAGCTCCCCAGCAGAAGGGATTTGACACAGGGGCTTTTAGAGCTGAGGGGTTGGACTCTCTTACATAGAAAAGGGACTGTAGCCCCTAGGAAGTGAGAAATGGAAAAACTTTATCCTTGTCAAAGTCAGAATCAAATACAGTTTCATTCTTCTATCTGAATTTTCTCTCTGCACCTCAGTCATCAAGCCTGCCCCTGCCTCACGGCCTCTATATGAGCTCTGCCCTCTGTCCAGGTGCTGCCCCATCCTGTCCTTCAGCGTTTAGACCCAATGTAACCTCCCCAGAGGGACCCTCCCCGATCGCTCAGCCTCAGCTTCCCCTGGTCTCTCTGCTTCATATCCCCTTGTTTCAATACTCTGTATGGCATGTGTCCCTACAGATGGGTCTCTGATTTCTTCATCTATTCGATTATTTGTTTATTGCCTGACTTCTCCAACTAGAATGTCAGCTACATGAGGGCAGGGACTTTGTTTTGTTCTCTGCTGTATTCCCAGGGCCTAAAGCAGTGCCTGGCTCATCAAAGAGGATGAAAGAAAGTGGGGGTGGGGGGAGAATAGGAGATGATAGATAGATAGATAGATATTGGTCATAGACACAAGGATGATAGATACATAGATACAGAGAGGGGCAGTGGATAGGACGGATAAATGGATAGAGAGATGCATAGATGTATACACAGAACTGACAGAGAGACTGGCACAGCTAGCTCAATTGACCAGACACTCTGGCCATCAAAAAGGGAAGGGACAGAGTCAGAAAGCATGGCCCAGCAACTGCTCACAGCATTGTCAAATGTGACCAGAGCAGCGCGTGATTAAATGACAATTAGGGATTCTGAGGGCAGGGCCATGAGGTCAAGGAGGAGTCGAGGAGAACTTTCTGGAGGGGTTAGGAAGGGGCTTCTCCAGGGGCTGGGGAGGCAGTGCCTTCATGGAGTAACTTGAACTAGATTCTAGGAAGCTGGCTGGCTGCAAACATTCCAATGGATCCCCAAAGGCTTGCACGCTGACACACAAGACGGTTTTAGGTGATACACAAAAAAACTCCTCTTTAAAAAACAATTAATACTTAAATAATTATTTTACTGTCTGATATGAAAAAATATATAGAGGGTACATCAAACCAGAGATTTCATAGAGATTATTATTTAGGACAAAGTTAAATATAATATTTAATTAAAAGAAGTGTGTCTCAAAAAATAACAAATCTAGGAGCATGTGGTACTCGGTATGGGGCTGGCTTAGAGCTAAGGAGTCATTCTGGGTATAAACCGTGCCCCCCCCCACCCCCGCCCATCGGGGAGGGCCTGGGAAGGTCCCATCCACAGGCCACCTTGCTGTCTGGATCTGGTCCCCAGCTGGGCTGTCAGAGGCAGGTGTGGGCTTCACGGCCCTTCCCTGGATTTGTGGAAGTGGCAAGGATGCGTCCAAGCACACCAGGCCCTCCCTGGGCACCCATCCCTCCTCTGCCAAAGCTGTGAGGGAAGCAGGAAGGGCTCCAAGAAAGAAATCCACAGGCTGATCCTGCCTCTTCCAAGGGCAGCCACAGCAGGTCCAACAAGTCCCTCCCCTTCTGAGGAGAGAAGGGGAAAGAGAGAGAAGGAAGGGAGAGGGGGAAAGATGGAGGGGGGAGGAATGGGGGCGAGAGGAAGAGAGAGAGAGAGAGGAAGTGAGGATTGGGGAGAGGGGGAGAGAGAGAGAGGGAGGGATGGAGGGAGAGGGGGAAATAGAGGAAGAAGGGTAGGGAAGGGGCAGGGAGGGAAGAAGAAAGGGAGGAGGGAGGGGGAGAGAAGAGAGAGCACAGTAAGGAGAGAGGCTATCTAAAGACTAAATGCTGGCTAAAGTCCTTATCAGGAAGAAAAATTTTTAAATGCATGAACTCTATTTATACCCTGAATAAACAAGATAATTATGTGTTCGTTTTATAAGTTGTGCCTTGATTTCAAGATCACCAGTGGCCATGAATGTTTGGATTTCATATAAGCATGTTTAAAAGCCATGGGTCTCGACCCTCTGACCAGGAAGCTAAGCTTAGTCAACACTTTCACACTGTGATCAAGGCATAAAGCAGAGAGTTGAACAAACTAACATTTCACTCTTGGAATTGAAGTATAAGCAGAAGAACTGATGAATCTGCTAATTGTTCCATTGTTCTTGTCTGCTCTTGACATTGGCATATACCCCTTGTATAACCCAAAGTTCATCCTTTGTATATGTATGGAAAGAAAAATGAGTATGACCCTGATGAATACAAAGTGGGGGAGGGGTGGTTAAAGGGCAATCCCTTTTTTATTGTTTTTTAAAGGCCAACGTACTGTGCACAGTTCACGGGCCTGGCCTGGGACGTGGGCAAACTGCCTACAGCTGAGCACCAGGGCAGGCTGCACAGCCTGGACACCCCAGCTCCAGCACTGTCACTGCGGTGCCTCTCTCTCTGAGGTCACTGTGAGTCTTAAACAAGAGAAGGGCACCATCCAGTCCGGTTCTTTCTCCCCACTCCCACGTCCACTGCCCCAGGTCAGCGTCAGATAGCGCAAACAGTCTTCCCAATGCCCATTTCTAGGGTACGTCCCAACTCATCACAAATACCCTTACCTGGCAGGCAGCCTCTCTCCCACTGGGCTCTGACCCACACTTCCACTCACACCTAATATATCCTAAGTTCCAACAAAATGGAGCTACTCGTCACCCCCAACACCAAGCCCAACCCCAGTTTTCCCACATCTCCCCCCTTTCCTGCCCCCACCTGGAATAGTCACCTCAGCCCAAAACACCCCTCCCCCCAGCCCCAAATGCATTGGCAGTTTCCTGCCATCTGCAAGCAACTTCCCTCTGGCCTTCCCCTTGCCTCAACTTATGACAGTCTTCCTGGTCCCCAAGGCCAAGCTCCAACGCCAGCTTCTCCATGAAGCTCCTCGAGAGCCACAGGACAGGTCTGGTTTTCCTTTCCTAAAATGATGTGCAGTGCTAAGCACAGAGAACGCACACAACAATCATTAGCTCCCTTATCATTGGTCAACTCTCATTTGTATTGCTCTTATCCACAGATCTCTCCCACAAGTCTGGATCCATGGCTCTCTGTTTAATCTCTGAGGTGGCCCAGGCCACACTCGCTTGTGGTCAGTGCCCTGTGCAGCCTCTCCACTCTGTATTTGTACCCATGCGTACTTAGGATGGCGGCAGGGCTCTCACATTTCTGTTGACTTAAACGTACTGAAGAATGATACGCCTTAACTCTGTACAGGCGCATCCTTTCAGGCCCAGTGTCAGTGAATTCTCAGGGACAGGGCTCGGAGCCCTGTTAACTCACAGCCCTGGTTAGAGCTGTCTCCTGGGGAAGCAGAGCCCTCCAGGTCCAAATCCTGACTGAATACACCTGCCCCCATGCTAGCTCCACAGAAAAGCTGGACTCTGAGGAAGTCTGCTCCACCGTCGCCCCAGCTCACCAGGTAATAGATGGACCCCAGAGGCACCACAACCAAATCAGTCTTTAGTTGACTTCAGCCCCCAATTTCTTTCTGACTCTAAAACAAGAACCAATAATGGCCAAACAGTCCATTTTAAGGAGAATAAAAGCATAATTTGGCCTTGCTGGAGGTCAAACCTCAAATACAGAATCTGCTTTAAAATTCTATTTCAACTGCCCTCCTAAAAGCAGGAAGGGCATGGCGGCCCTTGGCCTCTCTTTGTATTTTTCTTCAAGGCACTGGATCCTTTTAGCCCAACTTCCTGAGCTGGGGCCAACGTGACCATCCCAGACTGTGAGAGCCTGCACCTGCACCACTACCTGGCAATCGCTGTCTCACACACACACACACACACACACACACACACACACGCACACACGCCTGGTCTCCCCAGTAGGTTACAAATATGGAGAGCTACAAAAGGAAAAACAAGACTTTTCAACCCCCCTTTCCTTTACCACCTGGCCCATACCTTGCACATAAAGACCATCTGGGTCAGTGAAAGAGAAAAGCCATTTTGTCCTTATTTTACTTATCGCACACCATTGTGTACACAGATCTTTATTTCCTACATAAAGTTAAAAGGTTTGTGTCCATTTTACTTTTTGTGAGTAATTCTTCTTTTTTGTTTTAGTCAGAACATCTCAAAACAATGACAATTTCAAAAAAAAATAAAGCAACACTGCGAAACCATCAAAATAAATAGCTGTTCTTGACTTTTCCACTCTTTTCAGAAGGAAGAAAAGGAACCAGCGATGGGATGCTTGGGACTACAGAAAGGAAAAAAATCTCCCTTAGAGAGCAGCTGTTTCCTCAGTTTACCCACAGTGCCCAGAGAGATGGAGAGAACCCAGGTTCTAGAAAGGGGAGGCCTGGCGAAGAAAACTCCCGAATGAAAGAATCATCCTGGGAGCGGCTGGGACAAGACAGACATGGCAGGCCCACCCAGGACCTTGGTCTGCAGGCCTGGACCCAGGGGCATCAGAACAGCAGGGAAGAAGCTAGCACATCCGCCCATGGGCAGTGGATCCAGGCCCATCTGGAGTCCTTGTGCTTCCCTGGGCCAAGCCTGGTACTCCCTGAAGAGCTGGCTCCAGAGAACCAGGCTTGTTGCCTTGCCCCCAGCAGACTGCCTTTATAAGAGCGCCCTGGAAACCTGCCTGCCTGGCCCCTAGGACGGACACACTCTGCTCCAGGCCTGTAGCTGCAGGAGTCAAAGGAGCACTTAGCCCAGGGGCTCCAGGGCCCTCCTGAGTGTGGCGGCTCACACGCTTGGGATGTGCTGTGCTCATGGGGAGACCAGGCATGGGCAACAGTGAAATCGAACTTTTTTGAACTGAGATCCAACCCAGATCCCTCTTACTGAGCTTTTTCAGCCGCCCAAGCCGCACTGCGGGGGACGGGCCGATGGACGGGCCGATGTACACAGAAGGCCAGCAGCACAAGTGAGGCGCCATGGGTTAATGAGCCACTTTTTTTTTTAATATTGTGGTGTCTATTTGCAAAGCTGACCTAATGCACAGCATCACAGCTCTCAACCTCTGAAGGGCCAAGAGGGACACAGGAGCCTTTGTCTGGTGGCAAACAAAGGCCAAGTCATGGCAGAGTGGACCCTGAGGTGACGTGGGCCGCCTGCCCCCCGCGAGGACGCCTGCCCTACAAGCCCGCACGCTGGGCAGATTCAGAGGGAAGAGGCAGAAGATGTGTGTCCCCCCTCTTGGGAAGGGCTCACTCCAAGGGCTCATCCCAAACCCAGGCAGAGCAGGCATTTCTCTGCCCCGCGAGCTCGCCCAAAGAGAAGCACCTCCAGAAAGAAAGACCAAATTCACATTCTGAACCTTAATTGAAGCTGGTCATTTTGACTTCACTAGGCTTCTCCCCTGACTCCCTCACTCCAGAGGAAAACCCCCCAAAAGGTCTTTCAGCGCCATTATTATCTCCATAAACTAATCAAGCACCATTAAAGGGAAAGAATATGACATAAAGCTTTTGTTTTCAGAAATGAAAGACAGAAAGGAAAAAGCAGGAGAGAGAAAGAAAGAAAGAAAGAAGAAAAGAAACCCAGCAGCAGCAGGAGAATCACAGGGAAGGAGAAACCGTCACCCAGACACCAGGGAGGGTGGCTCAGGCTGGTGCCGGATGGCAAGAAGGGTTAAATTTATGTTCCATTACAAGTCCCCTTTTTTTTTGGTTTCATCTTCTCAGTAAAACACATAACTTAAAATGAAATCAAATATTAAAAATGACAGACTATATAAGTGCTGTGAGTAACTTCAGGTCACGGAGGGAGGGAAAAGCCGGCAAGTTGTCAGGCACTATCTGTCAGAGTGAATTAGAAACAATCAACAGAGACTGAAAGGGAAGGTGATTGTTATTAAGCAGCGGGGCTGTGAGCAGGCTACCCAGATGTGGTCATGCATATAAAGGACAGGAAACAGCAGTTTAATTCAGGAAGCCCTGGCGAACAGGGCAGCAGAGAGGAGAAAAGTCCTTTGTCGCTAATAAGCTGGAAGTTACTTTGATAACAGCAGGGTTAGACTCGAGAATAAAACACATTTCTTCCACTACCACACACCATTAATATCACAGAAATGTGGTCGGAAGAAATGCCCGGCACAGGCGGATTAGCCACTGGCCTCCCTGGCAGCGGCCTGGGAAAGCCGGTCCCCATCTCCTTCCAGGGCCAGGCTCTCTCTGACCACCTCGGACCAACTGTCAACCTCCAGCAATGTCATATGACCAAAAAGAAAAACGATAGTATTTCATTATTTCCCAGTGTTGGGCCCTCTCGTTGCCATGGCCTGTAAGGAAGGTATGAGCCCGGTAAACAGCCTGGATATAATGAAGTCCACGTATGCAGCAACGACAAACAATTTTATATGCAGACAAGGCCCGATTTCATAAGAAATTACTTATGCAGGCGTTCTGCAATTATCCTGTGATACTTTCAGGCAACAGTCTGACAGCAGTTGTGCAAACAATAAAGGGATTACAGAAATAAAAACAAATAATATTACACACACAGAAACTCCATGTTGCATGTGGACGGGTGAAGGGAGTATATGGGGATGAGCAGAGCCAGGCCGGGGCCAACAGGAGGTGAGGCCCAGAGCCCAGCGACCCCTTCCCAGCACGCAGACGATGCTGGTCCACTGCACCCTGATGGAGCTACCGCAGGCAGCTGTATGGGGTCTGCCCCCATCTCTGGGAATGCTGGGCCACCTGCCTGCCTCTCAGGGGAGCTGAGTACCTGGGCCACCTTTGCTGGATGGAGCAGATTCACAGGACCAGGACATGCACTGGGCGGGCTGAGCAGCCTCGCCATCTCTCTCCCATACCAGGTAGCCTCCCAGGACAGAAAGCATCTTCTTCTTCAGCTCATCCCAGGATCAACACAGGCCACCCATATCCAGTGGCAGCCAGAGCTTCCGGTCAGCTTGCTGCAGCGTCAGGACCGCCCCATCCCAAACACAGGTGAGCAGAGCACGTGGACCAGCCACACCTGAGGCCCGAGGCGTCTGTCCAAGCAGCCCCACTACTGGCATGAGGAGGGGTCGTTCTATCGCCTGCTCCCTGGGGGCAGGATCACACGCCGTCCATCACCGTGTCCCCATATTAGACACGGGCAGGCACCCTTATAACTCAGGTGTTGGGGAGACACAGAATGAGGTGGGATGTGGAGGCCTGCAGACAGGCATCCTGACCACCTTTCCCAGAAGGTGGGTGTCTTCCCACTGCTGCACCTCTTCCAGGCATCGTCCCCTCCCATGCAGCCAGGGACATTCCCCGGCCTCCCTGCAGTAAGAGAACGCAGGGCAGAAGAGTGAGGGCCGGGGCCTGCAAATGCTGCCTTCCCTTCCCACTTCACGTGCTTCCAAAGCTTGGGCTGTGCTGCGGGCAGCTCGGGTCAGCACTGGCAGATCCGCATCGCGTGCCCACTGTGTGTACGAGCCTGCGCTCAGCACGAGTCACACAGTGCGGGCTGAAGCTCTGTCCAGTCCACAGATATACTTGCGTTTGCAGAAAGTTTTTTTTAAACTTAATTAGTTGCCAATGTTGAAGGAAAAGAAAAGAACCAGTTTTTTTTAAATTTCTTTTTTCCTTACAAACTATGCAGACCTGGAAAAATTCTGCCCGCGTTACCAAATGCAATTGATGAGAGCTGAGAGGCCCCCTGCCATGGAATAAGCTCTCCCCAGTCTGCTCTGCACACATCCAGCTTCCTGCATTTCCCACCTGAACCCTGAATTTGGTTTTAGGACAACTCCTCAGAGACAGATGCCCAGGCTAGGCCAAAGCCTATCTAGGTGCCTCCCCGCAACACACTCTGGGGCAGAGTCCAAGCCCTCCCCTGGCCAAGCTGCCTTCAGCACTGACCATCTTTGTCCAAAACTTTCAGCATTTTATATTCTGAAAACGGGCCTACTGGAATACCTGAGGGGCACCTTCAAATTACCTGTGCAGGTATCAGGAAGTCACTACCAGAGTCCTGGCCTCGTTGTGTCCTGGATGTTGGCATAAATCAGACCTAGGGAGGTCTTGGGCTTTGCAATCCCTACATTCCAGAAAATTTGGAAAGAAATGTGGATTTGATACATATTGAGTTTGCTGAAACCAAGGTACAACAAATTCTAATGATTACAAAATGCGGAGGTGAGGGGCTGGTCAATCACTACATCAGTGAATGATTGTTGGCCACTCACAGCGTTCCAGGACTGTGCTGTGTGCTGTGCAAGCTCCTGAGGTGACTAGGACACCAGCCCCTCCCACTGGTGGTGCCTCCTTTCAGCTAAGCCCCCAAGCTGTCCGGAACTGCCTGAGGGGTGGCCTGTTGTGCCCAGGTGACAATGGCTCTGCCTATGACTCGCCATGTGATCTTGAGCAAATTCCTTGCCCTCCCTGAGCCTCTCTTCACCTATAAAATAAAGGTGTCTTTGACTGCAAAAGTTTCTGCCAGCCCTAGGGCTCTATGGGTCTAGGAATTACCTAGAATTTCTAAACAGGGTCCTGCCTAACAATAGCACCTGTACTGCCCAAGGGAAAAGAGGTTTAAACTATAACCACCAAGAATCTTTACTCTTAAGCTCATTCAGAATGTTATTAGATGACCCACGAATCAACATTGACAAGGAAGTGATCACAGTCAATTTGGGGTTAACACTTCCTGGTAGTGGATGGAACGTGCTTACACCTCCCTGAGGCTGCACAGAGTTAGGCAGACCTGATCAAAGGGAGCCCCAAGCCTTCCACCTGCAACTCTGCCCAAGCCCACAGCTGCGGGGGCTCAGCTGGGTCCAGAGGAGCAGCCGAAGGGCCCTGTGGCCCCCATGTGACTGGCCACCTTTCCTACACCCATGGGGCCTGAAATCCCTGACTCCCAGTTTTAGACAAGTCACAAGGACATCCCTCTGGTAGAACATTAAGGTCGCAGCGAACAGCCCACCAAGAGTTGGTTCAAGCCTCTTGCAGAATTCTGGCACCTAGGAGCATTCCCACACCTGGAAAGGTGGGTTTCTCAAGACACACTCTCTGGTTAAAAGCAACATAAACATAGGCTTCCCTGGTGGCGCAGTGGTTGAGAGTCCGCCTGCCGATGCAGGGGACACGGGTTCGTGCCCCGGTCCAGGAAGATCCCACATGCCTCAGAGTGACTGGGCCCGTGAGCCATGGCCACTGAACCCGCGCGTCCGGAGCCCTGTGCTCCGCAACGGGAGAGGCCACAACAGTGAGAGGCCCACGTACCAGGAAAAAAAAAAAAAAAAAAAAAACATAAAAGAAAGGCAATAGTCCTCACCACAGTCTACAAAGGCGTGTCTATCCAGGCCCTACAACCCACCCACCCTCTCCCCAGAGCTCACGTGCTCCAGCCTCATTGGCCTACACTCTGTCCCCCATACATGCTGGGTTCTTCCCCACCACAGGGCCTTTGCACGTGCTACTCCCTTGGCCAGGAATGCTCTTCCTCCAGGCCTTCACTGGCTGGCTCCTCCGTGTCCTTCAGACCTCTCATTTCCAATGTGCCATCCTCAAGAGGGCCATCCCTGGGCTTCCCTGGTGGCGCAGTGGTTAAGAATCCACCTGCCAATGCAGGGGACACAGGTTCAAATCCTGGTCGGGGAAGATCCCACATGCCACGGAGCAACTAAGCCCGTGTGCCACAACTACCGAGCCTGCGCTCTAGAGCCCATGAGCCACAACTACTGAAGGCCGTGTGCCTAGGACCCGTGCTCCGCAACAAGAGAAGCCCCCACAATGAGAAGCCCGTGCACCACAACGAAGAGTAGCCCCCACTCGCCGCAACTAGAGAAAGCCCGCGCGCAGCAACGAAGACCCAATGCAGCCAAAAATAAATATAGTAAATAAATTTATAGAAAAAAGAAAAGAGGGCCATCCCTGATCACCCAAGTACAGATATTCCCCCTCGCCCTCTTCTCACCCCAGACATTTCCTCATAGCCTTTATCACTATCTGACATCATCTTATCCATGGTCATCTTGTTTACTGTGTCCCAGCCCCACAATATAAGCTCCCTGAGGGCAGGGAGCTTGTCTGTCTTGTCCAAGGCTATATCCAGGGCTGCTTCATGGCCAAGGGATCAGGCTCCAAAATCAGAAAGAAGCATGCACAAACCTTGGCCTCACCATCCAGCAGCTGTGTGACCTGGCGGAAGCCACTCAACTTCTCTGACCTCAGTTTCCACATCTGGAAAATGGAACTAGTAAAAGCATCTACCGGCAAGGGAGCTAATGAGGACTAAGATAATCCCAAGAAGCTCTTAGACCAGAATTGGTTCACTCTGCCTTCCCTCTGGAGTTAAAATTATCTCTGATTTTATTTTTCTCTCAGGCAAAATGGGAGTAATGTGATCTTACTTTCCTACCTCATTCAGTGGCTACAAAGGAGTTTGCAGGGATCCTTACCTCCATGAGCCTGGAGATCTCCCAGTGAAGATCAAATACGACGCAAAGCCACACACACATATGCAGGGCTTACCATCATTAGCACACAGAAATTACAATTATTCACTCCCTCCTCTGTGCTCCTAAAGTACGGCTCCTGCAGCATTTAACTAAGGTAATTACTGCTACGGGAAGGCTGCTGACTCACACGTCTGTACAGGACACGGGGATGCCTCGGGACAGCACCCTGAGTTCAGGGTCCTGCACGTGCCCCGGGGACAGTGGGAGCCACTCTGTGTCTGCCCGATGGAGGGAAGGTCCCATGGTCTCTGAGAGCCAATTCCTTCTAGAAGTCACTGGGCCTCGAGACCAAGCATGGGGTCTTTCTGAAGGATAAAGCTGTGGAGAGCTGGACAGACACGCCTTCAGACTCTGCCTCCAATCCGTTTTGGGGTTGCTCTGGAAATCCATGTTGTGGCAGAACAGTAAATCATTTTCTGATGTGTACAAGGGGTTCCGTTACCGACAGGTTGCTTAGGGTTTCTAAGTAATAGTGCTTCAGTTGTCCCAAAGCTGTATTTATATAATATTTGACTTTAAAAAGTCAAGTGTCCGTTTCAAAGGATGGGGAGGGCATTGGGGGAGAGGAATGGGAACAAGATGTCCCCAACAGGTACCTTCAGAAGTCCAGAAATGTCTCAACCAGCTCATCATAATTCCGGGCTCTAGGGCCTGAGAATCCTGTGTGCCGGGGCTGGGGAGTCAGCAAGAGGCTGGAAAGGAGATGCCCACATGCTCTCCGCCTGTTTCTAAAGCCCATCCCCTTTCTTGGTCTCCAGGGCACAGAATATGCTCTTAGATATAAAGTTCTAACCCTACTCCAGTTCACATGACCCCTAATTATTCCAAGATGTACATTTTCCATGCAGAAAAATCTCCCCAGCTGCTCATGGACAATCTCTAGAACATCTCATCATCTCTCCTTATCTTCTATGAGGTCCAAACCACACCAAGTGATGAACTTTTTAAAACGCATGCCCCGGGGGCAGAAAACCTGGCGAGGCCGGTGCCTCGGCCTATCCCACCGGGTCTCAGGAACCACATGCAGGACGGCGCTTCTTGTTCAGAGAAAAAGCCCAAGTCACTCCAGCTCCTGCCCTCGGTCACCCCACCTGTCAGGCACAGTGGTTCATCCTCCTCTTGGCTTCTCATCCTGATGTGGGTCAAGGGGAAAAGGCAGCACCCTTGCAAGTACCTCCTCACCCCCCTCAAGAGGCACAGAGGGTGCAACGTTCCAGAGCCAGCTGGCAGTGCTCACTCCCAGGGGAAAGCCAGCCCCACCCATCTCCCCTACCTGAGGCCCTCGGCAGTGATGATAAGCTAGGCCTTCGGAAACTGTGAGCATTCACGCGGCAGAATCCCTACCATCAATGTAGCAGCTAAATATTGTAAGACTCCTAACTCCCCCATCTGTGTTTTGCCTCCCAAGAGGGAAAATAGTCTTCACAGACATTCCCTGATCTGGCAGGCGAATTCTAAACCTTACTGGCAACCGCAGGCTTGTTTTCCCAACCAAACAGCTATGGAACCAAAAACTGTTCTGCCTGTGTTATGCTGAGGAGGGGACAGCCAAACAGCTCAGTCCGGAGGCCCAGGAAGCCCGTGGCTGTCTCCATCGTCAGAGGGGTCCCGGTGCTCAGAGGTCCCGGAGCCACTGGAGGCCGCCCGCCCTCCGCTGACGGAAGTCACAACTGCTGGTGTTCGCTGTTCCTTTTCCTAACACGGAATACACCCACCAAGAAGCTGATGGAAAACACTCACCACAGTGTGAAATCAACACTTTCTGACTCAAAGGAAAGGGGTAAAAAAGGGAAACCTTCCAACCCTTTGGCTGCAGACATTTCCTCCCACAAGATTCCAGGAGGGAGTGGGCACCGCCATTGCCCTGGGCTCTGCCACTGAGCCGACCTTGGCATCCCAGCCCCTCACTTCCCATTTTATGGTATTTCCCCGCATTTTTCCTAGCCCTTCCCAGTCTCGATACCAGAACCCTGCACCTGTGCAATTGCTAATACACCAAATCTGATGATGACTGCGGAAGCCTAATTGATAGGGGCCTTTATCGACTGGCCTTGATGTCTATCTGAGGTTCTCAACAGCCAAGATTTAAATGTTTCATTTTATTTTTAACTTTCACTTTTCCACATTTCAGCAATGTCAGGCAGAGAGGTATGGTTTTACTATCAGAAAGAATCATGGTGCAGAATAATTTAT
>NC_064578.1:39196505-39201505 GCF_937001465.1 Orcinus orca | reverse complement strand
GTAAGGTAGAAATTCTGCATTATGCATGATTTATTTTTCTATCTGGTGAGTAGGTTTGTCTGCTGCCCTTGTGTTTCTAGGACATTGGGCTCGATTCTGGTCCAGACATAAATGCCAATGCTCATTCCCCTTGAAAGTTATTAATGTCAGATATGAAATGAGATTTTTGATTTCACCTGCTTACTAGTCCACAAAAGCTGTTTTGAGGGATGTAGGCTTAAACGCCAAAATTTGAAATGATACATTGCTATATCTGATAACATGCAAATATGTTCATTAGACATAATTCAGCAGGAGAGAATAGCAACACTTTTATAACTAGTCTAGGTCAAAAATGGTTGTTAATTAAACAAGTCATGAAAAATGGCATTACAAGGAGACGTCCAGCAGACACCAGACTTTCTAATGATATGCCGCTGATAGGTACCCAATGCTTTCTGCTAAAACAGAGGGGGGAAAAAAACTTTCTGAGCATTTCACATAATCTACAGCAACGTGAACAAAACTATACCCACATTAAGAACCCCAAATTGATCACAGATTCTTCTTAGGTTTTAATGGTAACACGCTACACTTCTTCATTTGAAGATGTGCTTTCATTCTCTGTCTTAGTGGCTTAAGGTGATTTATATGGTTGACTCCTTCACAAATAAACCAGAAAAGAAATTAATATTATATCCAGTCATGCTGCTGGCTGCCCTGAGTGTTTATGGCTGTGTATTCTAAACGAAGTAGAGCAGTACGCAAAAGGATGGTTGGACGGTGAAAGCAGAGATGGGGCTGAGGTGGATGGAGGATAAAAGCAAGGGAGGAACGTGCGGGTGGATCTTCCTTTTCCTGTGATCCTTCTCAGGTGCAGCCTTCTGTTCCCTACGGAACCAGGGTATAGGAAGAACTCTGGCCACGAGTTGAGATTCAGTGTGGGCGGGGTTCTGATACACAGGTAAAACAGGCCACCTGAGCTTGTCTTGGGGTGAGGCTTCATGAATACCTGGGCAAAGGAGAGTATCTCAGGAGTTAAGTACAGTCTGAATGAGGGCAGGATGAGTTTCCAAATGGCCACCCATGCCGCCTTCGCTGCAGAGAGGAAAGTATTCATAGAGCGGTAAAGGCTGAACACATCTTCCAGAGCCAACTGGTACCCTATACAGCTTGCTGGTATGAAAGCCCTCTGTCGATGTTCTACTTATCAAAAGCATCCTTGCAGCCAGACACTTAAAAGCACAGTCTGGAAAACAGAAAGGGCACGTATATGCATTTGGAGTCACGCACAATAAGGAAGGTTGAGGGCAAGCTTAAATTACCATCTCAATAAACCAAAAGAAGTCTACATTTAGGCCATGGAAACAATCGATCTATATTCCCAACACCAACTCAGAGCTTGATGGAAAAGTAATTTCTAATCCCTACTCACTTGGTGGAGGCAGGTCCTTCCCGAAATACTTCATGTCCAAGGCTAAAACATTCTCATTCTTAGCTTGGCTTGCAGTTAATGTTACTACTAATCAAAACAAGCACCATAGTTTTCATCCTGCCTATCTTTCAGGGATAATGTGAAGTTCAAAACAAGAAAATAGATGGAAACTCTTTGGTGGAGGAAGAGAAGGAAACGTAGTTCTGCAGGACCCTTATTATTTTTCATTCCCACTATGCCCTTCACTGCATTTCCTGCCCACTCCACGCGTGTCCCTCATGAGTTCATCTGGACAGAGAGTCCCTCCTTTCCAAACTGTCACACCACGGCCCTGGTTTCTAGACTCAACCGTCTATTGCTTCCCCATGGGGCATGCTGCCAGTTCTTACATCCCAGGAGCAACCCAACGACGGCTCGGGGTCATGAGACTTATTGAGGAGGTCTGGGGGGCCCCCACATATTCTCAGGCCATAGGGAAGACCTGAGGAAGGAAGACCCTAAGACCGCAGCACACAAGTGATATTTAGATCCCATGGTCACAGTAAATGGGTTTAGCCTGGTCCTCTCACGGGCCAATAATTCTCCCTCAGGGGCCCTGGCACTATTTATCCAACTTCATGTGCCTCTACACGCAACAATGAGAAAGATGCCCAGAATCTACCCTGGGTATGGCTAAACTACTCCACATTTCTCCAGGGAAATTAATGAACTTCAAAGTGTTCTATTTGTTGAAAGGATGAAATGAATGAGCGAACTAACAAATGTACACATGAAGAAAAATGTGAATAAGTGAATGAATGCATAAAGGCATGCATGAATAGATGGATGAAGAGGTAGAATGATGATTGAAAGAGTTAAAAAAGTAACAAACACATGACTTAATGTGCAAATGCAAAAATACACATGTAAAAGAAAAACATGCCTTATGGATGAATGAAAGAATACCATCGGTATCTTTTTAATAAAAAAGTATACACATGAGCTCTTATAGCATGCCTACCTAGTGGGTTGATGTAAGGTAGAAGAGAAGAAATAGTAAATAAGGTCTGCTTTATTGTCAAAGTGTTTGGTCACCCATCCTTGGCTTCCTTCCTGTATCTCAAAGAACACAAACTCCTAGAAAACCCTGTGGGGCAACCGATAGGATTCTGCACAAACCCCCGCAGACTCAGGAGAAGGGAGAGAAACATTCCTGCCTCCTGTCTGAACCTTCAGGATGAGAGGGCTCAGAGAGGTGTTTGTGACCATGAGACACCTGCATCTGCTAGACACTGATGGACGTCTCCTGGGAGGCAGGAGCCTCAGCCATCAGGAGCACAGACTCTAGACCAGAGCCCAGTAAGGCCCAGCACTGATATTGAGAATTCACGTCAACACGGAGCCTCCATTTCTTCATCTTTAGAACGGAGATAACACATCTGAAAGTGCTTACCCAGGGTCTGGCACCCAGTCACCACTCGACCACCAGCCATCACTGTCTGCTACTGCTCAGCAGTTCTGCCCTGTGACTCCCGGGCCCCCTGCCTGTGGGGAGCTTGCTCCCAGGTGGACATCCACCTCTACCAAATGTGCTGGTGGCCAGGCTACCGGAAGCAGGGGACTGGACTGTAGGAATCCTCACGACTCCGTTCAAGTGTATATTTTGCTTCTTCTACCAAAGCTCCACCGATCTGCCTAAATAAAGACACTTTCTATTTAAAATGACTGCAGAGCGTCAATCGTTGTGATTCTCTGCTCTTCTGTGGAATTTGGTTTCCCATCTACAGAATCAAGAACTTGGTCTAGATCATGTTTTTTCAGCATTTTCTAGCAGAGTCCTTTTCCAAGGAAATCTTTCCACATATGAGCTGATAAAAGCAGTTCCTCTAGCCAAAGCTGCAGAGGAGAGCCCTGAGACCTCTCCTTCTCTTGGCCCCCAAGACGTCTTAGAACCCCTGAGGTCCCCTGGAAGCCAATTTGAGAACCATTGCGTTGGAGATTTCCTGATGGCCACCCTAACTGCATTGGGGACAGTGTGGCCCACATTTCCATCATTTGCATGCCACCTTCGCCTTATCGCCATATCTGCTTATACCTGTACCATTAACTCGTTAGGATCTTTCGTGAAATTCACTCATAGATTTCCTTAAATCAATTTGTTTTTAATGGAAATTTTATATAACACTGCCATAAACCAAAAACAATATTTATTCCCCATCTAAGTATGTAAAATAGATACTTAACTATATCAAAGAGAAAAGTGCTCAGCCAGGTTAAATCTGAAGTCATCTCTGAGCACTGGGGAACAGTGCGGGACAGGGAGCTGAGAGCACCGACTTTGTGGTGAGTGGCCTGGGCTTGACCACTACACAGTTTCCTCATCTGTAAAATGGGGATGGAAGTAGTACCTACCTCATAAGGTTGTTGCAAGAATTAATTAAATTCAATGAGATGATTAGTAATTAACTAATTGACATAATGTGCCTGGAACGTTGTTGTTACGCTGAGCCAGCAGGAGGGAAAATTGCACGGAGCTGGCCACCTCTTACGTGTCTCCCACAGAATGTTGGCTCACACACACTGAACCAGAGGAGGAGGGTGACACAGGGACAAGGTCATGGGGCTAGGCCTGTCCTCGCCCAGCCCTACCACTAGCTCGCTGTCTGACCTCAGAGGCTCTTCCATTTAAGCCTTGGCTCTCCCAACTGTCCAACGAGAGCATTGAACATAGGAGTCTCCAAAGGACCTCCTGGCCATGGGGAACTTGAATTCCTGAAGCCACCACAAGCCGGGCCTGGGCAAATAAACCATCTTCCCCCTCTGCTTCGGCCCAGGAGAGGGACTCACTCCGCAAGTGGCTTCCAGGACGTGGCAGGTGCTGGTGGCAGAAAGTAAGCCATGGAGCTGGTAATAATTCCTGAGCCATAAGGCCCAGTGTGGGCACAAAGGTGGGAAGGAAGGAGGCACTCGGAGCACGGCTTCTGAGATGGGCTGTGGCCACGTCCAATCCCATCACTGGGGACAGGCCACAAGGACGGGAGGCTAGAGAGACGGCCCAGGGCAGGGGCCCCACCCTTGGACTGTTCCTCCCCACCCCAGGCCTCGGCTCACTCCCCCAGCCCTTGTTGCTGTGGTCATCACAGCTGTCCCATCAACACACTACCTTAAAAAGTACAGAAACAGCCACACTCTGTATGATGCACTGGGCGGGGAGGGGACCGACCTCGTGCCTCCTGCCCCACATCCTACCCCGCGTCCTGTGGTTCAGACTTTCCCAGGAGCAGACGTTTGTATCTGTCCTGAAGCAGCACCCAGTTTCTCCAAAAAGAGGTTACCATCCCCTAGTTTTTCCAACTAAGTTTATCTGTTTCTCAGGTACAGATGAGAAAGGCACTTCCTCAAAAATCTGATGGAAGCTATGGGACTTCTCCAGGCAAGATCACACATGCATGTTGGATTTTTAATCCCATTGCTCAGAAGCCCGGGGGTTGCTCTGGGACCCCGAGTCAGCAGCTCTCTGGGCACATCACCTCCTCCCACTGTCTCCAGATGGGCCCTGGGCCTTCCCAGGTGAAGACCTTCTTGCGGGCACCCCCTGATGTGGGAG